>NC_134484.1:79735161-79850161 GCF_040206685.1 Ascaphus truei
TATTAAAGGGGATTTTTTTTTTTTTTAAACGGCAGCTTAAGATTGCTGCTTTTAAAAGGGGGAAATCGTTTTCAAGTATGAATCGCTCCTCTGGCCCGTTCCCAGTAACAAATAAAGGGGCTTATACAGAGAGGTACATACAGGAAAGGATTAAATCCGCCACAGGATTGGCAATTAATTTTTTCCTATGCAGGGTACTCCGGTAGCGCGGTGTGCATGAAATTGCTAATGAGGCGAGTTTCACTTGGCGTGAAACTCGCCATTTAATGGCGCGCTGTATTTGCCCACAATACAGCCAACTTTTGTTGCCGGGCAAAATTTCCCCCGAACGCGCCATTTAGTAGCTCCGATTGGCGCGTACATGCGCATCAGAGCTACTGGAATCGTGCGTGTTTCAGCATTGGCGAAATCACGCTTCTCGCCACACGTCTGGCGAATTTGAATTGGCCCGCCATGTTCTCGCCAGGACAAGCTATTCGCCTGCGTATTTTCGCCAAAAGATGGCGCTATTTCCATTCTCTATCCTCTCTGCGTAAGCCTGACAGTGCGGTACATCAGTGTGTTTGAAGTCCTTTCTGAGTGTATCCACATTTCACCACTAGAGAGGGAAAAAAAAAGTCCTAATGTCTTTTCAAGTGCATCATCTTGCTATATACACGTAACAGTATCGGATGCTAGACATTTCTATAAATTACTTGTTATTGCACATACTGTATTTGCCTTTTGCGATATTTTAGTGCTGGGATTCAAACCTCCCTCCCCCTTTTCTTTTGTAATACATATCTGTTAGTTTGCAGCTCAAACTGCTGGGAATATTAGCAACAAATTATGACAAACAGGAAAGTGTTGCAAAGATGTTGCACTGCTGGGGATGCTTGTCACAAACTGCTTAGTATATTAAAAATTACATTAAAGCTGCAGTTCAGTCAATATCCTGCATGTGTGTTTTTTAATAAATCAGTTCTGTAGTAAGAAAAAATACTTTTAGCATTTTTTGTTTTTAAAAAAACAACATTGAAAGACCAATTTTCTTGTATTCTATTTTAACAGCCATTTGCTAAGGCACTGCCTCTTCATGTCCTGTCACAAGCCCTGGCACACCCCTTTGTCAGCACTGCCCTCCCTCTAGCACATGTCAGTGCAGGAGTGCTCATGAATATTCATGAGCTTCCACTGAGTGACAGAAGCAGAGGAAAAACATATCCCATATCTAAAGATTTTGCCACATTTCGCCGATGAATACATGGAGAACGAATTGACTGGCAGCTATACAGTTCTTTAGGTAAATAGAGATTGCACACATGAAACTATTGAATTGAATTAAAAAAAAAGACTGAACTGCAGCTTTAAGAGATGAATACAAAAAAAATGTGTGCCGAGCACGCGCATTTTAAATTAAACTACTTTCTCTTTTGTCACTGAAATGGTATTTGTAATGGTGAGGTTTTTAGTTAAAAATTAAAACACACTTTTTTCATATAAAACTCTGTAGGCGCCAGCAAAGAAGTTTCACTTCAAAACATGAGGCCCTTAAAGTGTATAGTAACAGTGACATTAACAGAGACACCATGTACTGTCTCTTGAAGATCCTAAGGCTGCGCATATAGTGCCGGCGACGCGATGGTCAGGCAACGGTCGCTGGAAAATCAAATAGAGATGACTTCCAGCGGTCGCGGCCAATCCGTCGCGTCGTGCTTACTATAAGCGCACGAGACGGCTGCAATGCATTTGCTTTGCCGCGAAGTCGCGTTGCCGTCGTCAGCACTATAAGCGCAGCCTAACAGAAAAAATGACCCCAGTTGTTGATATCATCAAACTCTTATCTGAATACGCACATGTGCATTAAGTGTTTACCATAGAAGGGGTCCAAGCAAAGCCCCTATTGGAAAGTAAAGTGGGTAAACTTTCAGTGATTTTGGACCTGTCACGTGAGCTTTAGTAGAGCGTTTACCATCTGAAAAAACAGCAGTTACTTGAGGGCAGCTCCAGATTATTTTATGTGAGAATAATCCGAAGGATCACGGCGGAGCACAACTGTGAAAAATGGGGGCTAAACACCAGCAATGTAGTTTAAAAAGTAGACTTTAATCCATGGTAGCGGGGAACACGCAATCAAGCACTCTGACGCGTTTCGGGCAGGGACGCCCTTTGTCAAAGAGTAACTTGTGATTCTATGAATTATTTTATGATTCTATGAATAACAAATGGCACGCAATGCTTCAGCGTAACACCCCTTCTCCCACCATGGCATTTTAAAGCTCAAGAAGCTTCCCTTTGGTACATAGTTCAGATCCTCGACACATTTTTAGCCAAGATTATAAAATTATGTTTTTTTGTTCTCCGTGTTCTCAAGCGCTGATGGTCTGGAAAAGGCATTGTCATCACTACCAGAAATCAATACGCTTACCGTTCATGGTTATTGGAAGGGCAAATTAAAACTGGTGGCCTGATTTAGCAGAATGCGCCTTGAATATTCTTGGTCTTCCAGTGTCCAGTGCTAATGTGTAACGTACCTTCTCAGGAAGGAAAAGATTTACAGCAAGGAGAGAGCGAACATATCAAAGGAATCGCTCAAAAAGTATTGCATGGTGCAGTACAACAAATTAACTTGACTCTGCTGTTATTTAAATATTATGATGTGTACATCATACAGTATGATGACTGATGTAAATTTAAATGAGTAACTCATTTTTCATAGCACAATTATATATATATATATTGATATGAAAGAATGTATTTATTCATTTCATTTAACAGAGCAATCAATACTTGTAAGTACACTAGAGGTTAATTGAACACTGCATTCTTTCTTAATATGGAAATATGAGTGGCTCTCTTTGCATTTTACACAGTGAAAAAAAGAAATATTACACTTTTGGGTCTTTTCTTGCTTTTATTCTTTCAGTGTTATGACAGTATGCATGCTCTGGATATTTATGGTTTGTCTTGCCGGTTATTATATTTTATTTTTAATAGGATTATTGTCAAGCCATACGCACAGGGGATCTATGCCTGCTTTTAATTATTCTTTGCTTTCTTTTAGACCTTTTGTTCTGTGACAGTTCATTCAATAAAATTTGTATTTGCATATTGATTTGGTATACTAGAGTGCTATTATTTGGGGCTTTCTTTTTTCTTTTCTCATATTACATAATTTGGCCCTTATAGCACCACTGACTTACTATATAGTACTTATTTATAGTCGGTATTTAGTTACTTTTATTTCATCTTGTGGATGCGGGGTCCGCTCTTTCTCTTAACATATACATATATATATAATATATATATATATATATATATATATATATAACGATGATTTGGTCTAAATTAACAGAGCAGTCATTTTTACACTTAGGCTACGGCCCCTATCCTGCATGCACGTGCTTGTCGAACGCCTGGCAGCGCCTGCACCAGTTTCAGCCACGATCTGTTGTCTAGGGTTGGGATGGGACGCGTGTCCAGAGAAGAGCAGAGGGCGCAAAGACAAGATTTGGGGTGGGGACACGGCGATGACGTCACGCAGCTGGTTCGCCTTCATTGGCTGAACCACTGCCACGATGTAGTCAGCGCTCTGCCGCCGCGCCAAAAGACAAATTCCTTGTCTTTTGGAAAAGTGGTCGGGCCATCGCGCTTTGAGCATGCCCCTGCATGCGCTGACTGGTGCCGGCTTTGTTCGGGCCGCACCCGGTCGCGTTCTCTGGGGATGAGGCATTACGGTTATTCCAGCAGATGCATTCTTTCTTATAATGAAAAAATGGTGGCTCATTCAGGATTTCAGCCAGTGCCGATAGGGCTCTTTCAGGGTGGGGACAGTATGTAATGCCTTGGCTATGTTTGTGCTTCGGTTCTGATATGCTTGGGATATTTAGTTTATGGTAAGATTTTACTGTTCAATGTATGCTTGAAAACATTGCATGATAAAAAGAAATAAGGACTGTACACAACTTGATATAAAAATCAAATGCATGTAAGTAACAGTATCTCTGTATGGGTCCATATCGGCTGTTATCTATTCTATGCCAATAACCCTTGATGTGGGTTTCAAAAAGAAAAAAAAGAGAATTGTAAACACAAATTATAAACACAAATTATAAACACAGTTGCAATTTTTTTCTTGGTATAGATTATAAAAAAAATGTTGGGAAATTATTTAAAAAGATTGAAAATAAACACGATTTAAAAAAACAAACAAAACAAACAGTGAAAGCAGGAATCCCTACATATAAAGGCCTCCATGGGTTGGGAGATGAGAGAAAGAAAAATAAAATAATCCAAAGCAAACAGGAACAAATATCCGAGCACTGTCAAGAACATATTTAGACTATCTGCTGGGTAGCCTGATCCCTAAGCAAACTGTAACATGTACACCCAGCCAACTGATCCCCAAACTGTAACATGTACACCCAGCCAACTGATCCCAAAACTGTAACATGTACACCCAGCCAACTGATCCCCAAACTGTAACGTGAACACCCAGCCAACTGATCCCCAAACTGTAACATGTACACCCAGCCAACTGATCCCAAAACTGTAACATGTACACCCAGCCATCTGATCCCCAAACTGTAACATGTACACCCAGCCATTTGATCCCCAAACTGTAACGTGTACACCCAGCCAACTGATCCCAAAACTGTAACATGTACACCCAGCCATCTGATCCCCAAACTGTAACATGTACACCCAGCCATTTGATCCCCAAACTGTAACATGTACACCCAGCCAACTGATCTCCAAACTGTAACATGTACACCCAGCCAACTGATCCCCAAACTGTAACGTGTACACCCAGCCAACTGATCCCCAAACTGTAACATGTACACCCAGCCAACTGATCCCCAAACTGTAACATGTACACCCAGCCATCTGATCCCCAAACTGTAACATGTACACCCAGCCATTTGATCCCCAAACTGTAACGTGTACACCCAGCCAACTGATCCCCAAACTGTAACGTGTACACCCAGCCACTGACCCCCAAGCAAACTGTAACATGTACACCCAGCTGATCCCCAAACTGCAACATGTACACCCAGCCAATTAACATCTCTGTTAGCATAACTCATGAATACAGTAGAAGTAGCCAATTGCTATTATAGGACAAGCTTTTTAGAGCTTTCTTCCTCAGGTCAGAAATATGGATTTACAAATGGTTAAATGAGTTTAACACAGAGTGACAAAGGAATCATAAATAAACAGACGGGAATAAAATGGATGAAAGGGACAGTAAGAAATGTGGTGAGCATGCAGCAGGGCTGCCAACAGAAATTGTTGCCAACTGGGAGGCAGGTATGAGCGGCAGGTGGGGTGAAATGAGGAGTTAATCGACCTGGGCGGGGGGGATATAAGGAGCTAAAGGGCCTGGAGGGGGGGGGGATAAGATAAGGAGGTAATGGATCTGGGGGGGGACGGTATGAAGGGACCTGGGGGGGAGAGATATAAGGAGGAAATTACCTGGGGAGGAGGTAAGGGGGTGCTGGGCCTGGGGGATGAAGTGGGTACTGGACTTGAGGAGAGGTGTATAAGCCTGGGGATGAGGTAATAAGTGGGTACTGGGCCTGGGGAGGAGTATATGTACCGGGCCTGGGGGGTAAAAGAGGGTAATGGATCAAGTAGCATGATGGGCTTATCTGGGGTCCTCGGATGGGCTGCAGGTCCAGTGAAGGCCCGCACAGAGCCTGGGAATCCCCCCCTCCAGATGGGCGTCAACCAGCAAAAGGGAGGGACTGGAGAAAGGGAGGGCCCTGTAGGGGGGACTGGGGAAGGGCCCTTCTTGCCTACGCAGGTAAACTCTAGTGTTGCCAGCAAGGGGGAGGGGGAGTAGGCCCCCTTGACTGTCCGTGCCCAGTAAAAAAATGTCTATAATGCATCTCCCATGATAATCTCTACCCCCCCCCCCCCATGGTCCTCTACAGTTCACCGCCACCCCACCCCCTCCCACTGTGGGTGAATGCTTGGTGATCCATCCACCCCATATTTGTCATTGTCAGCTTCACCAATGTATTCTCGTGTGTTTATTTACCATCCCTGTGCCCCTCTGCTTTTCTGGCACAAATAGCCCGGACAGCCGCTCAAGCAGATATAGATTTACCGCCTCAGATTTTTGTCTTTACATCTGAGAAACTTTTGTAAATCCGCATTGCTTGGACCCGAGGACGAGAGCAGAACGCTCGAAAGCTCGTCCTAGAAGATCATTCTTTTGCTAGCCCAAATTAAAAAAAAAAAAAAAAGGGGGGATTACCTCATACTTCTAACGCAGCTCCAAAGAGTACCAAATATCTAGCAGACTATACTTTGCTTTAATTAGAAGATGATACAGCAATTAATGAGGCAATAAGTATGAGCCACACTGCCACAGAGATAAAAGTTTTGAAATTGTCTTCCAATATTTTTAACACAGACATCCAGCATATTACTTTAAATTAGGTTTTCTGGGCTAATGAAATACAGGAGTAGTTCACGAGGGGGGCACGTAACGTGACGTCAAATGACGCCGCGGTTCACGTTACGTCACACGACCCCGCGTGAGGTAAGGAGGGGGGGGGGAGCACCAAGGAGGAGAGCAGGCACGGGGGGGGCGCAGCAAAAAAAAAATGCGCGCCCCTGCATTAGCACATTGGCAGGTGCAGAGCTGCTATAATGACACACCTCAATTGCTCATATTATTTATTTATAAAATGTTTTGCCAGGAAGAGTAGAGAACATTGAGAGTTACCTCGTTTTCAAGTATGTCCTGGGCACAGAGTTATGATGACAGATACATTATGTGAACAGGGTTATAATACTCTACTCTTCCTGGTAAAACATTTTATAAATAAATAATATGAGCAATTGAGGTGTGTCATCATAGCAGCTCTGGTGGGTGGGTGGGTGTGTGTGTCTAGATATAGACAGACACACACACACGCACACACATAGGCCCACATTTACAAAGTGACGTTACTTCAGAAGACATATTCTCGCGATGTAAGACACCTTGCTGATCATTAAAGCAGCAATCCCACCTACTCACTCTTTATTCCCTGGGTTGTCCTAGCGCAGTTCATACAACTCCAGATAGTTAGCGCATGCTACACAAGCTTGGTTTCTTTGTCTTGATCACACCTCGTTCCTCCCAGTAACCCCTATGCATCTCCTGCACCATCACCTCACACAGCGATCACATCTCCCTGCACCATCACCTCACACAGCGATCACATCTCCCTGCACCATCACCTCACACAGTGATCACATCTCCCTGCACCATCACCTCACACAGCGATCACATCTCCCTGCACCATCACCTCACACAGCGATCACATCTCCCTGCACCATCACCTCACACAGCGATCACATCTCCCTGCACCATCACCTCACACAGCGATCACATCTCCCTGCACCATCACCTCACACAGCGATCACATCTCCCTGCACCATCACCTCACACAGCGATCACATCTCCCTGCACCATCACCTCACACAGCGATCACATCTCCCTGCACCATCACCTCACACAGCGATCACATCTCCCTGCACCATCACCTCACACAGCGATCACATCTCCCTGCACCATCACCTCACACAGCGATCACATATCCCTGCACTATCACCTCACACAGCGATCACATCTCCCTGCACCATCACCTCACACAGTGATCACATCTCCCTGCACCATCACCTCACACAGCGATCACATCTCCCTGCACCATCACCTCACACAGCGATCACATCTCCCTGCACCATCACCTCACACGGCGATCACATCTCCCTGCACCATCACCTCACACAGCGATCACATCTCCCTGCACCATCACCTCACACGGCGATCACATCTCCCTGCACCATCACCTCACACAGCGATCACATCTCCCTGCACCATCACCTCACACAGCGATCACATCTCCCTGCACCATCACCTCACACAGCGATCATATCTCCCTGCACCATCACCTCACACAGCGATCACATCTCCCTGCACCATCACCTCACACAGCGATCACATCTCCCTGCACCATCACCTCACACGGCGATCACATCTCCCTGCAACACCTCACACAGCGATCACATCTCCCTGCAACACCTCACACAGCGATCACATCTCCCTGCAACACCTCACACAGCGATCACATCTCCCTGCAACACCTCACACAGCGATCACATCTCCCTGCACCATCACCTCACACAGCGATCACATCTCCCTGCACCATCACCTCACACAGCGATCACATCTCCCTGCACCATAACCTCACACGGCGATCACATCTCCCTGCACCATCACATCTCCCTGCACCATCACCTCACACATCTCCCTGCACCATCACCTCACACGGCGATCACATCTCCATGCACCATCACCTCACACGGCGATCACATCTCCCTGCATCACCTCTCCCTGCACCATCCCCTCACACTGCGATCACATCTCCCTGCACCATCACATCTCCCTGCACCATCACCTCACACATCTCCCTGCACCATCACCTCACACGGCGATCACATCTCCCTGCACCATCACCTCACACGGCGATCACATCTCCCTGCATCACCTCACACAGCGATCACATCTCCCTGCACCATCACCTCACACAGCGATCACATCTCCCTGCACCATCACCTCACACATCTCCCTGCACCATCACCTCACACGGCGATCACATCTCCCTGCACCATCACCTCACACGGCGATCACATCTCCCTGCATCACCTCACACAGCGATCACATCTCCCTGCACCATCACCTCACACAGCGATCACATCTCCCTGCACCATCACCTCACACAGCGATCACATCTCCCTGCACCATCACCTCACACAGCGATCACATCTCCCTGCACCATCACCTCACACAGCGATCACATCTCCCTGCACCATCACCTCACACAGCGATCACATCTCCCTGCACCATCACATCTCCCTGCACCATCACCTCACACATCTCCCTGCACCATCACCTCACACAGCGATCAGATGTCCCTGCACCATCACCTCACACAGCGATCACATCTCCCTGCACCATCACATCTCCCTGCACCATCACCTCACACATCTCCCTGCACCATCACCTCACACATCTCCCTGCACCATCACCTCACACATCTCCCTGCACCATCACCTCACACAGCGATCACATGTCCCTGCACCATCACCTCACACGGCGATCACATCTCCCTGCACCATCCCCTCACACAGCGATCACATCTCCCTGCACCATCACCTCACACAGCGATCATATCTCCCTGCACCATCACATCTCCCTGCACCATCACCTCACACATCTCCCTGCACCATCACCTCACACAGCGATCACATCTCCCTGCACCATCACCTCACACAGCGATCACATCTCCCTGCACCATCACATCTCCCTGCACCATCACCTCACACAGCGATCACATCTCCCTGCACCATCACCTCACACAGTGATCACATCTCCCTGCACCATCACCTCACACAGCGATCACATCTCCCTGCACCATCACCTCACACATCTCCCTGCACCATCACCTCACACAGCGATCACATCATCTCCCTGCACCATCACCTCACGGCGATCACCACAGTTTCAATATTTTTATTTTGCGTATTATTAATTATTAACATGGTAGCATAAAATGTATTGATTTTTCATTAAATATGTACTTAAGACGTGTGATTTTATTATGTCTTAAGGCGTAGGAACGCATCTCCAAGTATATAATGGAAGTCAGTGGGAAAATAGGGTTCGATAAAGGGAATTTAGCTCTATGGACAACTTTTCAGGAACGTATCTGTTCCATATATCGAGGGATTCATGTACTATCACGAGTACTGTAGGTAGCACAGAGCAGATCAAGGAATTCACAGTCGGTATATGTCACACAGTTTCAAATTTATTCAACATGGAGTGACTATTTTCCCCATAATCACACCAGTGTCCAAGCATGAGCGCCGGGTGTCCTGCTTGTACGCTCAGCGGGGGGAGTGAGAATGAATTAATATATATATATATAGTAATGGTAGCTAGTCATAAAAATGTAGCAAATCTATGTTTCTGTGGGGTGAGGGTTTAATGAATGAGATCTAAGCATCCTTCGTTTCATAAACAATATCAAGAGTTTCCATTGTGAAAGCCGGGTACATGCAGCAAATCACATTACCTAGCAGGATCTGTCCCACTACCAGATCTGCTTCTCACCAGGTCACAGCCTGAAACAGCTGGTGAAACAGGTTGCAGCTGTTTATACATCCGAGAGCTCCTAGCATGGCACACCTATGATGGTTCACACTCCAATTATCCAATATTGCAAAGCCAGACGGGTGCGGAAAGGTTGGCATGGTGGGGTCCTTCAGCTTGTGCCCAACAGGTACCAACTTAAAAAAGATTGGTGCCATCATTTTATATTAGTGAACAAAAACATTCTAGGATACTTCCTAAAATACAACCTAAAGATCTTTGCCTCAATATTTCATAAATGTGGAATTATTTCAAGCTGCACAGTACCCATACATGCGAGGCCACTTTGATCACTAAATAATAGAAAATTAAAAAAAGGCTGATCATATTACATGTTAATTATATTATAAATATTTCATAGCAACCATGTGAGAAAAACAAACCAGGTGATGAGAAAAAATAACAACCCATAAAAGACAGGATTATAAAACATTTTTATAAGCCAATCAACATGCTTTTAAACAAATTCACCAGCACATTATTCTCTATGCTGTAAAATTCAGATCAGTGAAAGTAAAGGCGTGCTAAAGCTTAGCACCCTCGTGGATCTGGGCCAAAGCAGGCAGGAGAGAGAGCCTGGGACAATTATAGAGAATGATGATATCGGGGGCCAAACAGTACCAATAACACTGACTTATATGAAATTAAATCTATGTGACTGATACCGTTTTATAAAAGACACAAAAAAAAATGAATGTATATATATTTACATACAGAATATATATGGCACTGTGCCGTGTATAAGTTTTACTGGATGTGCACTGAGCTTTGTCTGTGTTTTATGTTATGTCTCTTGTTTTAAATATATGTATATATATTTAGACAGACAGACACACACACATGTGATTTCCTCCAGCTATTCCATTTTCACTACAGATGGAGCTGTTGCTATTACACCTATTAACATGTTAGGAGCTCACAAACAACGTGATAATTATCACATGCCTTGCTGCATCTGTATGTGCTAAACAGGAGACTGCACAGGAGAATCCCACACCCTCCTGCCCTGTTCCTCACTCTGACACACGTTGGACTATTGAGTAAGAATTTCGCCATTCAGAAACGCTTTCACTTTCAAATAAAACCCTAACAGCCAAATGTTTTATGTGTGATTACATTTGTTTAAAGAAGGGTGTTGCAGAGTTTTTGCCCGCTCACAGCATTGCACCTTTAACCCTTTCAGTGCCGGAAGGTTAAAAGAGCAATCCACCCTAACTAACCTACATTCATTGTTTGTTTACAGGATTGGAACTGTAGCTCCTCCAGAGCTGAACCGCACTATTTTCCCGGTTCCCGAGATACTTGCTGGTAAATTTACTGGTACAAAGTGAGTGTCCTTAAACCGGGGTATGCCTGTATTACTTTATTGTTTTTAAAGGGCCATCCAATAGGAAGCCACAGCCGATGATGATGCAGCTTCCTAGTGGCCCGAGATTGCGCAGCCATTTTCTTTCCCCTGGGGGAGATTTAAATCCGGTAACTTCACCAGTAAGTATATTGGGCTCCCCTGAGCTGAAAACGGTGGTGTGTGCCTGTGGGGGACATTGGGCAAGAAAACTCCCTGAGCTACAGGCACCAAAATTAGATTGTAAGCTCTTTAGGGCAGAAATGTATTGTCTGCAAAATTATACGTACAGCACTGCATACACAGTCTGTGTTATAGAAGAAGCAACTAAGTGTTTTATCAATGGTAACTTTCTCCAACACCTGCTAAACGTTCTATCATTCTACTGGTGAAGCAGCTGCCGCTCTACCTATGTGTGCTGAAGCGGTTACACCAGGGGTGCGCAAACTTGCAGGCACGTCCCCCAGGGGGGGCGCAAGATTTTTATGGTGGGGGGCACAGCGGTTGTAGAAGCCCTGCGCTCTTCCCCCAAGGCGTTTAAGTTAATGCCGGAGGATCGCGAGGCCTCTGCAACGTCCCTTGTCTTCGGCGACACATCGCTATGGCAACGCAGCGTCGTATGACCCCACGGCGTCATTTGACGCCGAAGACGAGGTAAGGAGGGGGTGCTAGCAGGGGGCGCAGCGGGGAAAGTTTGCGCTCCCCTGGCTTACACCATGGGCACCAATAATATTATTGCAGCTATGACCCCGAAATAAACTGCTGAAGTTGTAATCTCTTAACTCAGGGGTTCTCAACTCCAGTCCTCAAGACCCCAACAGGTCAGGTTTTCAGCATATCCATGCTTCCGCACAGGTGGTAAAATCAGTTCCTGTCTTCGACTGTGCCACCTGTGCTGAAGCAGGGATATCCTTAAACCCTGACCTGTTGTGGGAGTCTTGAGGGCTGAGAACCCCTGTCTTAAGGGCAGGGATTCCCCTTTGCCATTGCTACTATTACTGCGGCACTTAACCTGGTAGTGATATTGTAGTACAACCCTCAATCTCTATTAGTGTAGAGGGCAGTGGGTGTAACCCCCGAAATTTGACATCTTTTATCTGTTAAAGTGTGCTGCGCATGACTATACGCCACTGGAGAGTTTAAGGATGTTTCCTTATGTTTAAAAAAAAAAACTAGAAAAAGCATGTGTACTGAAATCCTTACACTGATGTATTGAGCACACACAGTTATTCCGTGAAAAAAAAAAAAATGTAATCCTGTGATTAACATGTTGGATTGGAACCGAGACCAAAATTCTATTAAATCTGAAAAAAAAAAAGGTTTTAATGTTTTGTTTTTAGAAGACTACAATCACTTGTAATATTGCAAGTTGACAATTTAGAGTATTGACATCTGTTAACCCATTCATCCATATGTAAACACTGGAAGAACTAACATGTATTCTAGCATGGAATAAATGAATCAGGTCACATTCTTACACTCATGTGCTCCCCTGACATATGAGTCACCAGGAGTTAGGTGATAATACAGGATGTCCACACTAAAAGAGACACAGACCTCCTACAAGTAAATCCACTGTACCTCTTTTAGTGTGGTCACCCGGTATAACAATCACCCCCTTAATGCATATACTGGGAGCTATGCAATACAATTGCAGCATCGTGAGAATACAGCATAGTCAGTAGTAGTTAACCATTTCACTGTCAGAGAAATGTGCAGCACACAGAGATGTACTGTGATGTAATCCCTTTAACAGGTCGGATCCAGAACTGGGCTTGTCAGTAAACATGTATATGGTAATGCTCAAGTACTGCAGCATTGTAAATACAGATGAAGCATGTTAAATACAGTATATAAGAACACTACAAAATATACAGTAGTATACATATACATACTTTAGAATATGTGTATATATCAATATATACACGTATCAATGGTCTTACGTATTCATAATACAGATCAAGCCCATTCATATGTAAATAATAACACTAAATCAGTCTCCCTTCTCTATGCACTGATCCAGCACCCTGCCACTATGGGTTATACTTAAATGTTACACTGACAACCCTGTAGAATGACATTCCCGTCATTAGAGCTTGCTTATGTATACTGTATCTGCATTATACTGTATCTGCATTATACTGTATCTGCATTATACTGTCTGCATTATACTGTATCTGCATTATACTGTATCTGCATTATACTGTGTCTGCATTATACTGTGTCTGCATTATACTGTATCTGCATTATACTGTATCTGCATTATACTGCTCAGCGACTTGATACTCAGCCAAATGTTTAGCTGTGTTCCCTGCTTGGGATCTAACACGATCTGCGGGTGTGCAGACCCTTTGACAATGAAATCTGCCGATCTGCCCTAAGTGATACAGTATGTCTCTAATCTTCTCGGTGTTTCCCACGCAGGGGATCTGGCTGGGCCCCTGGCAGCTATGTCGCTGGGCTGTGATTCTGCTTCTCAGGCGTGGCTGCACTTTGCAAACACAGTTAGACCCGCACCAGCTGCATGCACTAGCACCCTCTGACCGCTCAGCAAAGCGATCTACCAGCCCCTACATACAGCACTATAGTATGACCACCTACCTCTGGGAGACACGGGACTGCTGCTTTCCTTCTCGCACCCCACCTCTTTTCTCCTTGCTGGTACTGCTGTGTGTGTTGATCTTTAACTGGTTGCTCCACCTTCTCTTGCTCAGCCCCTGCTCCTCCTCACCACCCTGCTCCTCCCAAATTCTTTACATTACAAGTGACAGGATTCCCTCCTCACTGGATCTTCTTAAATCAAACTATTTATCTGTAGAAGGGCCAGAAAAGTATTGTGATGTCATTATACCTATGCATATATTTAAATATATATATTTCAATAAAAGAATACCAACGTGGGCATTGCAAAGTATGTATAACGTATGTGCTGCCTGTACCTTTTGTTTATCCCCTTAGCATAACAGTGAGTCTCGCTGTGAGATATTGCCGCAAGCTCCTGGAATGATATTGACATTAGCAAGAGCAGGTGGTCCAAGGGCCACTTCTAGGGCCGGATTTGATGCAGTCCACAAGTTGATGAACCCTCCTGTACAGTATGTTTGGCTACCAAATTATTATTATAGTTTAGCTTTTATTTTTTTATGGTGCCAGCATACTCCACAGCGCAGTACAATGTGAGATGGAAGTCAATAGAATTGTGTAACAAACTGAAACAATAGGAAGGACATAACTACCCCAAAGAGCTTAGAATCTAAAAAAGGTGGGGAGTGGAGACACAAGGAATATACTGTCACCCGCTCAATTATTCTGTAGTACAAAGGTGGTGCCTCTGTAAGGCCTGGGACATAGTGCCCCAAACAGTGCGGAGGCGCGCTGAGGCTCAGGGAAAGCGGTGCTTTCCCTGGCCTTACACAGCGCGCCATCAGGGGACAGGGGCGGGACAGTGACGTCACGGAGCTGGCTCGCCCTCATTGGGCGAACAGCTCACGTGAGCGGCCCTGCGCTCCGGCAAGCGGGGAAATTTCAAAACGCCGTCAGACACGCTTCCCCAAGCGTGCTGACGCATGCGCGAGCCCCTGCTAAAGCCGCTCTCATTGCGGCCGCAGGGGCTCAGTGCCGAGCAGCAGCACGGTTCAGCACGGCGCTGACCATGTCCCAGGCCTAAAGGTACTTAATATATCAGAAGCTACAGTACAAATGCAATATAAATATAACCACCACACACAAAAATAATGTAATAACTCCGTACTATAATGTATTTATTAACATAACCATTAATTTTTCAGTAACCCTCCTTACCCGGCTCCAAAGGAGGTTACATCAGATCGAATATATACAGTGGCATTGCTCATCCTCTCATACTGTACATTTTCAGGGTGCAGGGTA
Organism: Ascaphus truei; assembly: GCF_040206685.1. NCBI lineage: Eukaryota > Metazoa > Chordata > Amphibia > Anura > Ascaphidae > Ascaphus > Ascaphus truei. Next base: position 79,750,587 of record NC_134484.1, read on the forward strand.
GGTGCCAGCTGGGCGTGAATGTATTATGCATTAATGTACATAGTGCTTCACAGCAGTAATACATGTGACAATCATATAAATAACAATATAAATAGCACATGTAGCCAGGGTCCCTCCGGTCCCCCTGTCTCCTGGTTCCTTTCCCCCTTACGTGTGTGCGGGGACGAGCGCATCGACGGGGGCTCCCGGTGGTAGCTGTGGCAGGACGCCGCCATGTTTAATGTGTCCGCGCATGCAGGGAGGGTTGCGCATGAGCAGAGTCGATCCTGTGGCCATGTTGTGGTTGGCGCAAGGTTCGCGCATGCGCTGGAGGTGGTTGGAGTTGCGGCGGCCATTACAGCTAGTGCAGGGGCTCTTGGAGGTCGCGCAGGTGCAGGTAGGGCTAGTGGCTGCCATTACACGTTTGCGCACGCGCCGTGGAAATCGCGCACGCAGCCCCAATGTTAAAGAGGGCCATGGGGAACTACAGCTCCCAGAATGCTTAAAGGCAGGTAGGTCACCTGACGCCAGGGAGCCAATAGGACTTGCAGGATTCCCTGAGAGGAGAGATACATTGTTGTGTGCTGAGTCAGGAAGTCAGTAGGAGCTGTGACACAGATAGTGGAGGGTGTGTAGGTGCAGTGAGCAAGTGGCCCCTGCACTAGGCTAGAGACCCCCCTAGGCCCCAGTCATTGATAGTTTGTGGCTGCTACGGGACATGCCCTAGATAGGGAACGGATCCCCTTAGCAGGCCAGTATAGTCAGAGACACAGCTGTGTGCGACGTGGCCTGGGACCAGACCTGTCTCACTACAGATAAAGGGACTATCTGTGTGGTGAGATCATTCTGTTGAAAAGAGGACGCCATCGCAGAGACTTCGGCGCTGGACACAGACGGGTCCTCTTCTGTTGTTCTGCTGTACCCGGGTGCAACATATATATATATTTAAATGGCAGCTTGGACTGCTGCTTTGTTACATAAAACATTTTTACACCTGTCTGTCTTCAGACTGATTAATCTTCTTATCTTTGAAGACGCAGCTAATAATGTCCAATATAATTTCGAACGTAATACTAAATTACTTATTTTAACTAGTTACATGCTGAATATATATGTATATAGACAATACAAGATCTTTATTATTTAGGCTTCAGATGCCATCTTCATCGTTATGTCTGTGCTCTCCACATTGCATGCCTGCACATAAAATTAGACAGCCTAAAATCTATTTTGCATGAGAAACAGTTATCTTTCTTTGGCACCTCTTACCCATGCAGTGTGAGATATGATTTGATTTATCTTTTTGCATTAATGCTAAATATGTACCGATTATTATTAAGAATAGACATCATCAAGATATCCTCATTTTTAATAAAGCCCTCCAACTAAGTGGTGACCTGTTTGTCACCTCTCTCTGTGATGCACAAGTTGCCATTCGAGAATGTTAGTTTTTCTTTGAGGCTGACAGCCTAGGATCTGCCTATCATCGATAGCCTTCTAAACTACACACATTTCCCTTTTAGTGAGCCATCAGTAATATGCCCTCCCACCCCCTCCAATTAAGCCCTATTTGCAGATTAGCACAGACCCAGGAAAAATCTTGACCCGTCATAAACAATAATTTTCTTGTATTTTTAGAATAATTGATAATCAACGTTAACGCCTGAAGTACCAGGTTGATTCAAATACTTTATATCCTCTCCATTTTTATTACGAGGCTGCACAGGTATTGACATACATTTCACTTGACATAAAACTTGTGGCAAAACCTATTACTCTTGACTTCATCCCTTGGTAGCTCTCACTGCTACCATGGGGAGGTACTTATACTTGTATCCAGTAGTAAGGGATACATTAGCAGTCTCTTGCATACAGTTAGTAATGCCCCATATCGAATGGACCTTTCAAGAATACACTTCAGGCTTCTGGTTCAGCAACCCGCAACTATGTACTGCATACTTCCATACCTATGTGATCAGAAATGCATAAGGAACCTTCCTGTTGGACCGGTCCAAACAAACCCTGGAGTTACTATGCTTAGAACTCCTAGAAAGATTGTATTCTTCCGCAGCAAGGGGAGCGCAGGATGTTCACAGCGTGGTCATGAAAAGACGAAAAGACATAACATAGTGTGACCTGTATATATATATATATATATATATATATATATATATATATATATATATATATATATATACAGTATATGGAATGTATAGGGCTGTGGGATAATAACACGCACACTTTTTCCCCCGAACTCAAGCAGTACAGAGACTCTTTCTCTCTCTGAAACGAGCAACCTTCAGTTGTAATTTTCAGCACGTTAGTACGTCCGTGAGGTAATATTTCCTTCCGTGTCATGCAAAAAGGATGAAGACTACCATAGTGTAGTATGTCTAAAAAGTATATTTTCAGAGCGTAACAGCAACATTCAAATGCACTCACATTTTAAAATACAATACAGAGAATTGTACGAAATCCTGATCCTCTAGGCATACAGTCTCCGGCGCGTGTACTCGTTCACGTCCGACACTTCCGGTGTGCACTGTGGTAAGGGCGGATGTGACGTCACACTTTGTCTCCGGTTTCCAGGATCTCTCAGCAGGACGTGGGCTCCGATTCAACGCGTTTCGTCAATAGACTTCGAGGATATGTGACAGAAACCAGGGAATGGTAATAAATTCGATATACAGATGCATCAGCTGTTATCTGACCATTTCTGTTGCAGGTCAGTGCCTGTCTGTAGCATCCAGCTCTCTTAGCTGGAATGAGCCTCATTATATATATATATACATATATATATATATATATATATATATATATATATATATATATATATATATATATACAGGTCACACTATGTTATGTCTTTTCGTCTTTTCATGACCACGCTGTGAACATCCTGCGCTCCCCTTGCTGTGGAAGAATACAATCAAGATATAGACTCCAGAACAGACTGTTGAAGGGTTTTGTCTGAGCTGCTTTACAATTAATTTTTATTTCACATTTGGTGGTGGAAATTATTTTATATGAGCACTAATTAATTGTTCACTGGGTTCACTATATAAATATTGGTCACTAATAAGTTTGAGTTTATTCATATACTATATATTATATTTTATATATAAGATTGGTGCACTAGCACTTTGTTTGATTAATTAAGGAGCGCCCGTTTACACACACTTTTTGCACTGGAACTCCTATAAAGAGCATGCTTCCTCCTTTTCAATAGTGAGAACAATCTCAGACCATTACTACTGGTGCTTACTTAAAGGGCATATTCCTATCTGAAAACAACAAAACGGTGACAGGACACTTCTAAATACACATAAACCTATCTACCAGACTTACCCCAATCAGAACTCGACTGAGCCACTGATTGAGTCATCTATGCTGAAGCAGGGATAGCCTGAAAACCTGACCACTTGGGGGTTCTCGAGGACTGGAGTTGAGAACCCCTGCCGTATAGAATTAGTAGTCCCCAGAGAGTATAGAATTAGTAGTCCCCAGAGAGTATAAAATTAGTAGTCCCCAGAGAGTATAGAATTAGTAGTCCCCAGAGTATAGAATTAGTAGTCCCCAGAGAGTATAGAATTAGTAGTCCCCAGAGTATAGAATTAGTAGTCCCCAGAGAGTATAGAATTAGTAGTCCCCAGAGAGTATAGAATTAGTAGTCCCCAGAGAGTATATAATTAGTAGTCCCCAGAGAGTATAGAATTAGTAGTCCCCAGAGAGTATAGAATTAGTAGTCCCCAGAGAGTATAGAATTAGTAGTCCCCAGAGAGTATAGAATTAGTAGTCCCCAGAGAGTATAGAATTAGTAGTCCCCGGAGAGTATAGAATTAGTAGTCCGCAGAGAGTTGGTAACATTTCAGTTTCTTAGTAATGGATAGTGTTGCTGTATTACCAACCCGAGGGCATAAATGTACATAACAATATGCCAAAGTCGGTAGTCAAAGTGGCTAAAAAAGATAATTATACTGTACTTTGCCTAGGTCGAAAAAATACCAATGTGTTTCAATCTAGCGCAATGTTGAAGGAGTATGTCAGTGGTAATGTCACTGCTACTGAAGTGGGTGAACCTGATTCAGCTCTCCTTGTGACCTTGGGCAAGTCACTTAATGTCCCTGTGACAGCAAAATTAAATTGTAAGTTCTACAGGACTTACCTGTATCTGCATGTTTGCTCATAGAGGACAATAAATTGTTTTTTTATTCTCGGAGTTTCACGTCCAGCCAATGCTTCCATTTTTGCTGTGCACCGTTTTTTTTCCTCATTGGATTCTTCGTTTTTTCAACAGGGGATGGGACTCTTTGTGCCTGCAAAAAATATATGTACAGCGACTTGTACACTGTCAGTGCTAGGAAGTGCCTTGGAAGTGAGCTCAGTAGTGTTGGGGATATCTGTAGTGTAGAGTAAGGTTTAAGTTGTCTTTCTGTTATACTGTACATACAAATTGAGGATGTCTTGATTTTGGTTACCTTCAATATATATATCTCCAATAATTATTGACACAAAGATACATACCTGTATGTCACAGCAGGGCCTTCGACAGGGAAGGGAGAGGGAAAGGGGAGAGCTGGGACACGTGTCCTGGGCCCGGCGGCTCTGGGGGCCTAGCTGTGTGGAGAGGAAATTGGGCCCAAGCTCATGTCGGGCTTAACTTCCGGCAATGTCCTGTCCAGCTCCTGGCGGACATACCGCTCCCTTCAGCTCCTTGGCGGGCCCCCCTCTCTTTCCAGTTGGGCCTTTGGCAGAGCCCCTCTTCGGGCAGCAGGTAGGCCCACTTGGTTCCGTGCCCTCTGTTTTGGCCCTCCCTTTCCCCAGGCCCAAACCTCCCCCCTCCATGCATAGCTCCTTCTGTATACCAAAAGCTCTTAGCCCCCATACATCCTTCTCCCCCCCTCTAACATCTCCTTCGCCTCCTCTCCCCCAATACCCTTCTTCTTCTCCTCCCCAAACCGTATTCTTCTCCATTCCCTTTCCCCCCATGGATCCCCACTGGATCCCCATCCAGTAACTCTTCCCACCCCACCCTGGGTGCCAGGAAATTAATGGGGGGGAGGTGGTCTACTCCTTTCATTTACCTTGGGCCCCAAGATTTTTGTTGCAGCCCTGTGTGGCAATGCATGTATATGACACACATGGCACAGGGTTCTACCTTCTTTATCGCTTCCGAAGGAATTCTCCTCTTCCGGTGCAAGGCCACCAGCTTGGCATTCATGCTGCTGTGCTAACTAGCCATTGATGGTTTTCTGAAAAAAGTTACAAACAGAAAGCCAGAAAAGTGAGAGTTTCTGGGGTATTTTGCACATGTGTAATCTGTACTTATACACAGGAAAATAAGCAGTACTAAGCAAGCCATCAACGACCTAATGCCACTTAATAGAAAGGACTGACCTGTAGGTAAAATCCCCACTACCAGGCCTAGAACAGCACAGTGTAATACTCAGGAAAATCACCTAAGACAGAGGTTCTCACCCCCAGTCCTCAAGACCCCCACATAGGCCAAGTTTTAAGGATATCCCAGCTTCTGCATAGATGGCTCAATCAGTGGCTCAGTCTTAGACTGAAGGAGTACTGAAAACTATCTGCACTATTGGTGTCTTATTTCTTCTCCCTATTTGTTTGAAGAGAAAGTGTGCCAAGTAGAAGACACCTGTGATACAACTACAGCTGACTGCAGAGCTGAAAAGCTACTACTGTACATCACACAGCAACTTTGTTCCAGTTCAAGTATCGATTCCTTTTCCTTTTTTATTTTTATGGATTTGTAATCTCTTCATTGAGTGGTTGAGAATTAGCGATCCCTTATTTCTGTAACAATCATTTGAATAGTCATGCAATTATTACGTCCTAAGAGTAAATAGAAAAAATGGGAAATGACCCCCAAATATACCCGAGGCTACTACCAAGGTTGTAAATACATCAGTCCATAAAACAAGGAGAAAGACACCACATCTTCATAAAATATTGCTATAAAAGCTGTAGGAACTTCATACGTCTCCGGACTAAATCAGGGTGGGGGGCTGGGAAGCATATATCACCAGTACAAGTACAGAAAGGCACGTCCAAGGAAATGCCTAAAGGTAAGTCAATATGTCCGGTATCTGTCGGCCTCACCTCCACCCTGTGGCCAACGATGTCACAAATCAGCTGGTCAGTACTCACGGTGAATGGTGTGGTCTGCCTGTAGCGCTGATGAGTAAGCAGCTTGTATCCTGGCTGCTCGTGGTGTCAGCGTGCTCCAGCCGGAAGTGACGACAAGGGAAAGAAAAAACGAGTGACTCAGCGGTCACAGCTCCTCCAAACAGCCAGACGCATTGAAAAGGTAAAAAAAACTTTATTAACTCAAAAAGTGAACATCAGCAAAAAAGATACTCTGACGCGTTTCGTCCAAAAGTGGACTTTATCAAAGAGTAATTACCCTTGCAATGAGCCGATCCTTATATAGGTGATGACATGTCTCAATTGGTTAAAATCTCAGGGATGGACCTCCCCTTCACCTGCAGACTAATAATTGAATCTCTGCTATACCACGTCACCAAATACATATAGGAAGCGCTATATGCAGAAAAAACATAGTATCACCACATATATATTTTATATCTATTAGGAAAAAACAATAATGATACAAAAAAGACAAAAAAATAAAAAAGAAAGGATAAAAACATAGGGTTAAAAACAAACTAGCCGAATAATCACAATAATAATAAACTGAATGTAGTGATGTTTTAACTATAAGGAAAATAATAATAAATAATAAATCATATATCAAGATATATAACATAAAAAAATAATAATGAATGGTTAATACATGAAGGAGCAAATAACCACCTAACCTATATGAAATGGAAAAAACAATGAAAAGTGCAATGGAAGGGGTAGCCATATGAAACCAAAGTATACTATATAGCTTCAATGAAACATTGTTGCATATAAAAGATGGAATACATGTAGCATATAATAACAACTTATAATAAGCAATATCATATAACTATATGATACAATACACCCTGAACACTCCTCACAAACAAAGCTATCCAGTCAGGAAATGTTTAAGTTCCCATTCCTGATTGATGCCTGATGGATGGAGAGTGTTCAGGGTATATATCCAATACATCTCTTGTTTATTCAATGTATTTTCCCTATCACCACCCCTAACGTGGCAAGGGATGTGTTCAATGGCTGAGTAAGAGAAATTCTCTATTCCACCCCTGGAGCACATAGAAAAGTGTCTGGCCACAGGATGTGTTAAATCCTTCCTCTTAATCAGACGAACATGTTCTGCCATTCGTATTTTTAATGGTCTTATAGTTCGTCCGATGTATTTCTTATCACACCCACAATTCAAAAGATATATTACAAAACTGGTATTGCAATTCAAAAATGTCTTTATATAATATTTATTTTTATTCTGATTAAAAACTATGACTTTAGTGGTATGGGCATATTTACACATAGAGCAATTACCACAGGCAAAGAAACCTTTTGGTATCCCTCGTATCTGTGAATATTCCGAACGAGAATCAAATAAGCTGGGTGATAGATGAGAAGCCAGTGTTTTGGCCTTACGGTAAGTAAACCTTGGCCCACCTTTATCAAATTCGAAAATATCTTTATCCAAAGACAATGTTTGCCAATGTTTGTGGATTATATCACATATTAACAATGGACTTATGTTAATAGCAGGTCTGAGATCAGATGGATTGTAAGAAATTGATGGAAAAAAGGAAAAGTCACTTTAAATAGCGTGTCTGAGATCAAATGGATTGTCAGGAACCCCAACGCTCTCTATTAGCTTGTCTGAGATCAGATGCATTTTAAGAAATTGATGGAAAAGGGAAAAAGTCACTTTGAATAGTTGCTGAACCAGGCACTTGCTGCTTTACATAGGGATAATTTTTGACCCAAAGAATGATGAAGTGAAGGAAACCTAGAAGAAAGCGCAAAGAAATGCCTCCATGGAGAAGTATGTTATGTGATTTTAATGGATTCAAAATAGTAATTAGAATTCACTCACAGTACATGACAGTGGCAAGCATGTAAAATACACACTGATACCAGCTCCTCTCTACTAAGCCTCCATTCCTATGCTCCTAATAGCTGCCCTGTTACTTGCTGCTTAAACGCCCTCCTTGCGGCATCCCATGAGCTTCAGATCGCCTGCAGCTAAGTGTGGATGTTCCGAGTGTCACGAACGATGCAGAGTGTTATGGTGTCAGGTGGGGGCGTGACCAGCATGGAATCCAGCAACAGGGGATTCCTTCTCCTTGCCTCCAGTCCGGTAGCAAAACGTTACTTCTCCTTCCCTCCTACGTGTTTTGCTAGAGTGCGACTAGCTTCCTCATGGATGTAAGGTACCTAACACCCGTGGGGAAGTTAGCTGTGCTCTAGCAAAACATACTTCACCGTGGAGGCATTTCTTTGCACTTTCTTCTATGCTTTCTTCTCTCTAACAGATTGTCCGAGATCAGATGCATTTTAAGGAACATCCACCCTCTCTAATAGCGAGTCCGAGATCAGATGCATTTTAAGGAACCCCAACCCTCTCTAACAGCATGTCTGAGATCAGATGCATTTTAAGGAACCCCAACCCTCTCTAACAGCATGTCTGAGATCATATGCATTGTACATTCTTCTGTATTTGGTCCAATTTTCAAATGACTTGACAATTGTAGGGAACCCAGAACGGGTTGAAAAACACTGGTCTACTGTGATCCATTTAGAAACATTGAAACCTGAACATCTAAAAGATCCTGTCTTCTTACATGGATCTCCACCAGATCCTTCCATACTAAAATTATTGTGAACTACATTATCTTGTCAGGTTGCAAGACTTTCCACAGATTATTTGTTTTTTTAGGTAACCAATACTCAAAACAATTATCCAATTTCAATATTTCCCAATGTTTATGCAATTAGGTGCTAAATGTACAAATAAATCGGGGAACAGCGTCATTTTCTTTCATTCTTTTGTTAGGTAATAATAAAATAAAAAGAAGCATTTTGTGTATAGCTTCTTCACTAAATCTGTTGTAGATTGTGTGCCTGGACTTTAAACAAGATCACTACGACAAATGTGCCTTCATTTCAAGTATTTGTCAATGTGGGTGTCCTGAATAAGGGACTTATAGTGGAAGCTGGCCACACTCAAGTCACTTCACCTAACGCAACTAATTTCCCAACCCACACGGACAAACCTGAAATCGCACAACCATTCCTTGCTAGACTGGATTCTCTCCTCAAATCCCATCAGAATCAAATCCTCTGGCATCCTTCCTGACATTTTCAGTGACCATGCAATAGTGTACTGTGTAAGGAAAATTAAATCACACAAATAAAGCTCTAAGGTTCTCAACACTAGAACATTTAGAAACTTTAAACCACAACAGTTTCTGGCTGACCTCATCAACTGCCCTTGGTACAGAATCGACTTAATTCCCGACCCTGATTCTGTGCTCGACTATTTCCAATCCAAGTTCTTCAAACTCTGTGATACCCATGCTCTACTATGCAGAATAAGAGTACAGACGGGGGGAGGGGGGCACCTTCTGTGGGTTACAACAGACCTTATAGCACTATCATTTCAGAGATGTCTTGTGGAAAAGCTACAAAGTAATTGGCACTACCAAGGATCTTAATCACTACAGATGCCTGCGGAATATGTGTACAAGGCAAACAAGGCACGCAAAAGCACAATATTACTCTGACAATCATCACCAGAATACATCAAACCCAGCTAACTTCTGGAAGGTTATCAACAATATATTCCAGCCTTCTAGCCACCAACAACCAAGTAATATCACTTCACTAAGGAGGATATTACTCTGACAAATCCCACTGACATTGCAAATGCATTCAATGATTACTTTGTGTGATGTGCTACTAATTAATGAGCAAAACGCAACCCAAACCACAAACATGAACCTCATTCTGAGAGTACCCCCATAGCCCAACCCTCTCCCAACACTGCTCACAATTTTCAATTTGTCCCAGTATCCGAAGAGATTACACAAGCGCTCCTCAAATTAAAACTAAGCAGCCAATGTGGATCTGACTTACTGCAATCTAAGTTCCTAAGACTTGGTGCCGCAGCCATTGCCAAATCAATTGCTTTCATAGTCAACTCTATCTTGTCTGCAGGCCATATCCCTAAGACCTGGAAAACTGCCAGAGTTGTCCCAATCTTCAAAAGTGGGGACAAAAACAGTCTCAAACTACAGGCCAATCTCTCTTCTCCCAATACTATCCAAAGTCATGGAAAAATGTGTTCACTCCCAAATAAGCGATTACTATACCAAGACAAATTTCCCTAGCCAAAGCCAATCTGGCTTTCACCCCAAACACTCCACCGTAACTACCTTGCTAAATGTTTGCAATGAAATCCAGTGTGGAATGGAACGGGAACACACTGGTGCAATATTCCTAGATTTTCCAAAGGCTTTTGATACTGTTGATCATGTTATCTTGCTTAACAAACTCCAGTGCTATGAAATAGGGAAGCATGCTTTAAACTGGCTTCATTCCTACCTGTCAGGTAGATCCAAACATGTGTCTATTGTATTGTATGTCTTTATTTATATAGCGCCATTAATGTACATAGCGCTTCACATTAGTAATATATGTGGTAATCAAATAAATAACAGATAATATAAATAACAGATAATGGGAATAAGTGCTTTAGACATAAAAGTAACATTTCGGAAGAGGAGTCCCTGCCCCGAGGAGCTTACAGTCTAATTGGTAGGTAGAACGTACAGAGACAGAAGGAGGGAGTTCTGGTAAGTGCGTCTGCAGGGGGCCAAGCTTTAAGTATTGTGTTCAGAATATCCACAGTGCTATTCATATGCTTCTTTAAGCAAGTGTGTCTTAAGATGGGTCTTAAAGGTGTATAGAGAGGGTGCTAGATTGTAGGGGAGACAGGTGAGAGGCAGGAAGGCCGGACAGCAGGAGGTTACAGTAATCAAGACGGGAGAGAATGAGGGCCTGAGTCAGAGTTTTAGCAGTCGAGCAACAGAGGAAAGGGCGTATCTTTGTTATATTGCGGAGGAAAAAGCGACAAGTTTTAGAAATGTTTTGAATGTGAGGGGCGAATGTGAGAGAGGAGTCGAGTGTCGAGTGTGACCCCTAGGCAGCGTGCTTGGGCTACTGGGCTATCTCAGGCTCTAACTCCAACCCCTTGGATATCACCTGTGGTGTCCCGCAAGGCTCTGTTCTGGGGCCCCTACTCTTCTCAGTGTTCATCAATGATCTTCCTACAGCTTGTAAGGGAGTCTCAATACACATGTATGCAAATGACACAATCGTATATGCACACAGCCATAGCCTCTCCGACCTTGAACACATGCTTCAATCTGACTTATGAGACTTGAAAATTGGAATTCCCAAAACAAACTGTTTTTAAACACTGACAAGACTGTAACAATGGTATTTGGGACCAAGGCTACATTTTTAAAGCTTCCATTGACAGAGCTCCAGATCAGAACCAACGCTAATACCACCCTAACTCCTGTTACTATTTTTAAATACTTGAGCATATGGTTTGACTCCTATTTAACATTTGGGATGCAGATTGATACCCTGACATCCAAAACCTATGCCAAACTAGGTGTACTTTATAGGAACAAATCCTCCCTAAGTCTGCTGGTCAGAAAACGCATCGCACAGCAGATGCTAATGCCAATTATCGACTATGGGGCCATAGTATATGGCTCAGCACCTCAAACCCACCTTAGCAAACGTGACACCCTCTACAATTCAATATGCCGTTTTGTTCTCCAATGCAGCTACAACACACATCGCTGCGAAATGGTCAAATAACTAGATTGGTCATCACTTGAGTCTAGGTGCAAAGTTCATCTCTCCTGTCTTGCCTTCAAATACTATCTGAGCAAGCACCTCACCCCTACCACATGCAGCACTTATCATCTGAGATCGGACTCTAAAAGACTGTTCATGATCCCAAGGTTCAGCAAAGTATCCGGCCGCTCCTCCTTATCTTACCGTGCACCCCAAAACGGGAATAACCTACCGGAGACTCTCACAGCCATGTCAAAAGCTGCGCTTATAGTGCCGGCGACGACACGTCAAAACAAATGCATTGCTGCCGTCGCGTGCGCTTCTTGTAAGCGTGATGCAACGGCTTGGTCACGATCGCTGGAAATCATCTGAATTTGATTTTCCCAGCGAGTGTAGCCTGACGTCACCGTCGCCAGCACTATAAGCACATCCTAAGTTCTTTCAAAACTAAAACTGTCTCACATTGTAATCTGGTCTGAAACTGTTATACGCCTATAATATATATTATCTCTAACTGTGGATGCAATGTCTTGTATATAATGTATACCCTGTTCACTTATGTAACGATGTATTTGTAACCATGTATTATTTGTCATCTTAACTCTATGCCCAGGACATACTTGAAAACGAGAGGCAACTCTCAATGTATTACTTCGTTGTAAAACATTTTATAAATAAATGTAACAAGCTTGATAGACATGTTTTTTTTTTTTTATTTATATACACGTGTTCAACTTTCCATTTTCTTATTGTTAGACACAGGTCTCCTCTGGAACGTTTCTCTCACAGTGTGTGTCACTAACTCTGTGTGTATTTGAGTCACTGCCACTAACTTAGTGTGGGTCTGAGTCAGTGTCACGGTGTTTAACACAAGGAATGTGACTCCTGCACTTATAGCGCGCGGCATGCTGAGAGCGTGGGGAAGCCGTGGGAAGGAGAGTTGCGTGCAGGACAAGCGCGGCATGCTGAGAGCGTGGGGAAGCCGTGGGAAGGAGAGATGCGTGCAGGACAAGCCCGGGGTGCAGGACAAGCCCGGGGTGCAGGACAAGCCCTCCGGGGGTGAAGCAGCGCCTCGTGTAATGCTAATTACTGCAGTATGCTGCTCTCCGGGAAACTGGCTGCGGTGGAAGTGACATAATAGGCGCGCTGTAAGGAAATGCTAACATGGCGGGAGAGGTTGACAGAAGTGAAATAGATTAGAAAGATGGTGGAGCCGGAAGTGTTTGCGGAGTTTGACGGAAGTGAATGTGGCTGAGTGTGTTCAACAGGAAATGGCGTGTGTGGCGGAAGTGAATATATTACTGTCTGATGAGGTAGACGGAAGTGCCTATGTGGCGGAAGTGATATACTACCCTTAATTCCTGTTTACGTCATGTGTTGGGAGCATGGCGGCTGTAACACGCGTAATGTGCAGGGCCTCGGCTCCGCGTCTCACTCCCAGCCCCGCCTCCCGGCTGCTGAGCAGGAGCAGCCCTCGGGCGTCAGGCAAGGTCCCCCCGGGGGCCTCAGGGGCCCCTGCTCATGTAAGAGACAGGGGAGAGTTCAGCTCTGGGATCACATGACCTGCACAGTCAGTAATAGAGTAGTCAGGCTTGGGCTGCATCAGTCTGTACACCCCAACCAGGCTGCAATTTACTGTGTGTGACATGCTGCCCACATTACATATGGTGCTCATACTGTACATGTGTGTGCTACCTTGCGGGCTGCTTTTTTTCCTGCTAGATTTATTCCGGGCTGAGCTGTGGAGTTAACCATTTCACTGCCAATGAGGGGCTTTGTCCCTCTGGCAGTGAAAGGGTTAAACACGACGTGACCTGTTAGGGCTCCTCTACCATTTGTATTTGTAAGTCACTTTGTGCTCTTGATCTTTTGTGTTAGATTAAACCCTGCCTCAAGTGGAGCATTGCACCTCTATGGGTTAACAGTGCAAAAAAATGGAAGAAAAGAATTAAGCCCTTCATAAAAACACATTGGTGTATATACTATGGTATCGGCTGTTTTGCTGCTAGCGGTTTTGGGGCTGAGTTTAAATTAAAAAGATATGTATAACATCTTGAAAATTAAAGGGTGTTACATGGGAGAGTGCCCTAACTTTGATGCAACTTCAATTTACGAGTCTTGAATAAAAACATGACATTTTACAGAGAACCATTTTTTTTATAATAATGTGTATTAAAGACTGGTTGTCCAGCATCATATTTGAACTTACTTTTTTCTTTGCACAATCCTACAAATTGTTGAAGGGAAATGATGTAAGAAGTACTTTGCATAAGTTCTGATCATTCAAGATTTTAGGACTAATGTGGAAAGCATGGATGATTTTACTGAAATCAACTATTGTATACTTATTTATAATCAATAGTTCTTACATTCATATGTATTCTGACTGCAATTTGAGATTGAAACTGTCACCCTTTTCAGTCCACATTTGTTCTTCAACCCAGATTTTGGAATTATACTGGTTAAACTATTGTGTCTTAATAGTTAAGTATTTTAACGAATACATTTCTAAAAACCATAGCAGTTTTCGTCACGTTTTGTGCTTATGCCCTATTGCACATTATTGGGTTATATTTAGCTAAAAAATAACGTACTTGTGAAACTAAATTAGAATAAAAAATATATTTTTAAATTACGCTTGCTCTTCAAACTAATCCTGAAACAGTCCAAAAAGACAGCAGTGAAAAGTTACCTAAATATTAAATGCCATGATTTTGTTTTTTTTATTTCACCTGAAATCTCATTAGGCAGTAACGTTGTGTACAAATGGCAACCATTTTTTGTATCTTTAAAAGTAAAAAAAAAATGGCTATCTGGAGTTGATACAACATTAAAAAGTAGAGATTCGTGCAGTGTTTTTCCATATGGTATCAAGTATAAGATACAGTAGGTGAAAATGTTTGCGCTTGGTAATTTAATAGTTATTGCTAAAATCGAAAAAGAGGGCAGAGAAACCATACATGAATACAAAGCAGGCAAAACCTGAGTTTTATTCACTATTCCATACATTGATACTGATCAAAGCCATGCATCTTGTTTATTTAGAGTCATGGGAAATTCACTCTCTTGGAAAGAGGTCTTGTCCTCTCATCAATTTCCTATGTGGCGTTTGAAGCATACAAATGGATAAGTGAGCAAGTTGTTGTTGTGCATGCCAGCATAAAAGGTAAACATTTTGGGGTTTTTAGTGCAGATTTGTCTGATTACTGCAAGCATCTTGTAACATACCTGTAGCATCGACTATGAAAAGCAGTCTGACTGAAATAAAGAGTGGCAAAGGTACATGATAAACCTATTGGTATCTAAGCCTGAAGTGTAAATTGTAAGCCCTGCTATGACAATTGTACACTTATTTGGGGTATTGTGAAATCAATTTTACTTATTTATTTTTCTTCCATTTTTAAGTTGATGACATCAAAGAACAAGCAGACTATCTGTATGGGAGTGGCGAAACAGAGAAACTGTATAGTCTTCTGAGTCAATACAAAAACAGGTACAGAAGGACTTTCTTTACTGCATTTCAACTGTAACAAATCCATGCTAGTGTTTTTGGTGATGGAGGGGATTGCAATGTGTTTTGGCTATTTAAAACTGGTTGGTTTAACCGCCACATACACGTACCTGAATCTGATGGCACAGCAAGAGTGCGTCAAAGCCAAATCCAAAATATTTTTTTTTTTTTTTTTGGTCACAGCTCTTATTATTTATTGGATTTTGGCAACCTTTTCTGACCGAAACATGTAGCTCAACTTGAAAAATCTTTAATTACGGCACAATGATGGTGTATAGTGTAAGCTTCGTACATCAGAGGCATTGCACCATAGGATGCAGGGATGCCAGTTCATTCAGCTCTGATTTATCTTTTGATGACAAGTTTCTTACCATTTAGGATATGGTGGATTATCTCATAAAAGCAGCAACGCAAATACTAATGTACACCAGAAGTATTGTAAAACAAACAAACCATGTGCTCTCCAAAAAGACAAACATTAAATGGTACACACAAACTCAACTCTTATGTATCAGTTCCATCCAGGTCTTTATTGTACATCCTTTGTTGCCTTCTTTGATAGCTATACATTTACAGGTGACTCTACCAATGAAAATACCTAATCTCATACATTAACAAACTATTTGCCACACTCTTTTCCCCTTAATTTTTGCCAGCTTACATGAATTTGGGAGTGGAGTGAGCTGGTGTAGCTCTGACCTTACACCTGGGTATCCCCGATTGTTATAACATTGACTTCCAATAAAACCACCCTTTTGGAGTGAAAAGATGTGTACATGTATATTAATTGCAAGCACACCAGCTGGGCTTGTTCATTTGGCTCTGATGAGCAACTCCAATTTCTATTTCCAATCAGCGTTTCGTGAATCATAGTGCATCTGTTTTTCCCGATTCTAAATTGATCTCAGATTTTAAAGCAGTTAAGCATTAGGACCTCTGCTGGTGACATTACCCAATGGTAAATCTGTGAGTGTCCTGCCCTGCTTGTGACATAGTAAGAGAACCTGTAAGGACCAGCAAGGTTTAGTTTATACCTTTCTGTATGTGTTTCTGTTTCCAGTGAAGATGCTGAGCTTCTGTGGCGACTGGCACGGGCATCACGGGATCTGTCTCAGCTCAGCAAAACTGCTCCGGATGAGAAGAAGAAGCTCATTTATGAAGCCCTTGATTATGCTAAAAAAGCACTGGAAAAAAATGAATTCAGCTTTGCAGCTCACAAGGTCAGTTGTCAAAGGTACAACAATGGGGACTTCTTTTTCCCCTTCATAAGCACATTTGTTTATTGGGTCGTGGGAGTATACATACATACATACATTTTTGGAACTTTTAATCCCTTTCAGGAATACCTCATTGTTTTTATAAAAGATATATTGATGACTTAATTGTTATTTGGGATGGCGATGTCCATTCCCTGACAGTTTGTGGATTTTCTAAATATTAATGCATTTAACTTACGGTTTACTTATGAAGAACTTACATCACATTCACTATCTAAATCTGTTGTTTATAGATATAAATAATCAAATTCAGACATGTTTCTCAAAAATAATTCTCGTAATACCTTTCTCAGAGCAGATGGTGGTCATCCACAACCATTGTTAAACGGAATACCTACAGGAATACCTTTCTTAAATTGAGACGTAATTGTTCCCATGATATCTTTCTGATAACATGAAGAGACTTTTATATAAGAGGTTCCTAGCACGGGGTATAAGCCATAGGTCTTTGAAGAGGCTTTTAGTGAACAAAAAACAAACTGGATTGGGGCTCAAAAATAATAATGGAGGACTTACGTTTTGCTTTCGGTCTCACTAAGTATCTTCTTTAATATATAGAACAAATCAGCGCACACAGGGAGAGGAAATATTAGCAGACACACTGTTTTATTTGCAGAACAGAGCGACGTTTCAAGGCCCCCTAGCCCCTTTGTCAGGTTTATAGCCTCTAGGGATGTGGTAATAGCCCCTCCATCTACAATGCGATTTTGTTATATCGCTAATAACCTGAAATTGCTTTCAATATTGACTATCTGTATACAAGTGTTTAAAACAAGGATGGTTTTATGCCTATAACCTATATGCTAAACACTAGTTAGAGAGACTAATTAATTGACTTCACTGGAGTCCCGCCCTAGAGGCATTTACACAATAGTCCCTCATTGTTTTAAGATCCATTGGCTTCTTGGGAGAGAAATACAATGCATAAAGGATACAATGCTGCACACCATTAGAGAATCAAATATACTTGCAGTTACCGGTGCTTCTGGTCCAGGGGGTACCTGTCTGAAAAAACTCCAAGGACTATATGAAAAAAAGATGTTCCAGGGCAGTACGGATTTGTCAAAAAAGAAGAATTTATTCAATCATTAAACACAACGTTTAAACCAACTGTGTGGTCTTTCTCAAGTGAAGATTCACTTGAGAAAGACCACACAGTTGGTTGAAACGTTGTGTTTAATGATTGAATAAATTCTTCTTTTTTGACCAGTCCGTAGTGCCCTGGAACATCTTTTTTTTCATATAGTTCTTGGGAGAGAGGTCACACTGGACTTTGCGTGCTTCTGGACTTATCTGAGGAATATTATTCCTACATTCCCATACAAACTCCCTGCTATCCAGCCAATAGGTGCATCTGGGATAATAATGGCTAATTGTTGTCCGTATTGTAACCAAGTTGTTTTTATTGTTTTACCTCTTTAAACAGCCTATTCCTGTAATTAAATTGTGCATTTAATTATTATTTCTCTATTTCTTCTTCATACATATATATCTATATATCAAATGTCCATGCATTATAACATCTTGTATTGTATTAAAGTAGATTTGGATTTTTTTAACTTAACCTTCAATAGAATATCTCTGGCTGTTCATATTTATCTTATGATATCTGGGTTATGTGTGTATATATATATATATATATATATATATATATATATATATATATATATATATATATATATATATATATATATATATTCTTTGAGGCTCAATATATAACAATTATGAATAATTTCATACTATCATTTGCTCTGTTCTTTCGATATACAGTAGGATAGATTACTTACTTTTTTAATGAATATCCGTGTAAATCATATTTTTCTAAAAAAAAAAATCCTAAAAATTGAAATGGTTTTATTACTATACTATTTATATATTCTTATACATATAAACTAAATATAAAACTAGACAGTTGGATATGAGGGAGGCTTTCTTGATACTTATATTGTCATGTTTTTGCAAAACAATTGTGTGAAATAATGTCTTGTAGTGCCCTGTATACACTAATTGTGTCGTAATTGCCGGGGGTGGGGGTGGCCATGACGCCATGAGTGATGTCTCTCTAGGTGACGTCATTGGGCGCGTTCCGTCATTCGCCCGGCTGTACCATGTGGCTCCATGGAGGGGCTATTTAAATGTGTATCTGAGGTACATTATGTTACTCCTAGATAAAGCACCGCACTTTATGGTGAAACGTGTTGGAGGTTTTTGAGCCTTGTTTTAGATGTCTCAAATAAAATAACATTTTCTATTTAAAGCCTCTCTAGCCTGATCATTTTTGGTGATGCACTGACCTATTTTGCCCTTAATAGACGATATTTTGGATTTGTGTCAATTGAATAGCCTAATTTTCTCGTCAAAGTATCTGTAAAGATGACGTAACATACAGTAGTTTGGGTTAAATAAGACATTCTAACCATCAAACGAACATGCCATACTAAGCAGCAGTGAGCATGCCACATTATCACATTTATCTATGTTTTAAAGAGTTCTTGCAATTTTTCATAAAATACCTTAAAATGTTATACCTGACTGATTCTCTACGAAGACAATCCAGATCTTATTATAATTGATAGACTACCATATGTTGTTTATGGGTAGAGTTTTGCTGAGTGGTACCGATTCCACTAGAATTGTGTTTTTGTCTCCCATCAAACATTGCCTTCTCTTTGGGCACTAGGCAGGACAAACACTAGTCTTGTTCTCTATATCAGGGCTGCTCAAGCTAGAGGGCACGGTATTTTCGGGGGGGTGGGGGAAGGGGCGCGACCGTTACAGAGGCCTGAACTCTTCCCCAAAGCGTTTCAATTAAATGCCAGGGGAGGCGTGAGGCCTCAAAGTCTCTCTTACCTGGTCTCAGCTGCCTCTTCAGTGATGTCGCAATCACAACGCAGCGTCAAATGGAAACGTGTTGCCATGCCAACGTGACGTTATATGACGCCGACGATGCTCAGAACTGGTTAAGGGAGTGTGTGGCGCGAGCAGTGGGGGGAGTGATGACAGGGGGCGCAAACAGAAAAATTTGCACACCCCTGCTCTATATCACAGGGTCAGGGAGCACATGTGGTCTGGTATTTTGTTTTATAACCTACATTCTTATGATACCCTGGTTTTTCTAAGGTGGTGAACTTCCTTGGCGATTTGCAGTAACAAACCCTGCCTATGTTTACTGACCTGGCAGATGTATTAATCTCCATACAGTGAAATAATGTTCTATTCCACTATTGGATAGTATTTCTATATATTTTAAACCATACACAAAAAGTAAACTATGGTCAAATACATTATCCACTTTGTTTTCATTGGCGTCATGAAATATCATAATGAATGAGCGAAATATACAAAAAATTACATTTATTGAATCCGGTAACGGGTAATTACAGTAAAAAAATTTTTTTTATGTTTTGTACACGCAAGTAATTACTTGTCAATCACTGATTTAGTTTTTTGTCATGCCATTTGTATTTCAGTGGTATGCAATCTGTGTTAGTGATGTCGGGGATTTTGAAGGTACGAAGGTGAAAATTGCAAACGCCTATATTATAAAGGAGCACTTGCAGGTAAAGTAAGCAGTTAATGTATGGCAGGCTCTGTCTAAAACAGTCATGCACAACTTTCTTGACCTGAGGGGCTGCGCTGGAGGAACACCACATTATAAAGGGTTGTGATAAAATTTGAACCTAATAATAACAAAATGTATGTGTTCTTATATGTTCTCATGGCAGTGCACACTACTTGTGAGATTTAGTTCTTCCTCCTCAGGGCTGGACAGGAAATAAACTTTAACTGGTCGGTATTAAAAGAACCTCCTTCCCCTATTACTTACCAATGCCTTTTCCTGTTCACTCAAGGGCTGGATAGAGTAAGTGTTTTTATTTTTTGCAGCTGGTTGGTGTTTTTTTTTTTGCTTCATATGATATAAGTTATGGTGGTATAACTTGTGAATACCCTCCACAGTACAGTGTACAACAAATATAAATATCACTTGTGAGCACATTCACATCACAAATCTGCAACGCTGCCGGTCCTCAGTGTCCCCTAGCACAGAATGCTTCCACTGCAGCTAGGGATTCTGGGAAATAATACGCAAATGAGCAGTGTCACATTTTACTTCATCTCCATTTTAGCATGAACCCCTATAAAAGGTGACACTGTACTCATTTACATGTCATTTCCCAGAATCCCTAGCTGCAGTGGAAGCATTGTGTGCTATGAGATAATGGTGAAAAGCAGGATCGAAGACCTGTCTGAGATGTGAATGTGCGCACAAGTGATATATATTTTAGCTGGGATCGCATCCTGCGTTCCCATGGAGCACAGGATGCAACCTAACCAGTAAGGAAACGGAGGTGGAGGATCCCTCCCTTTCAGTTATCGCCAAAATAGAAGCTGTGGTCACGAGCCGTGGCACTCAGGCACCACGACCACTCCGCCACTCAGAGTTAAAAGCATCTGGAGGCCGTGCTGTCTCGTCTAGTAAGTGCTTTCGTGCCTCCCGTGTTCTCAGCGGCACACGAGCGCCTGCCTTTGCAAGCAGAAACAGAACGATATCCACATTTGGCACCAACATCGGCTCATGAGGGCAGAAGGGAGACCGGAACAAGCATCCGCTGATGTCAGACACCGGGATCACATATCCTCTGTCTAACTCCTCGGTGCTGAAGTACAGTGAAAGATCTCTGCTGCCTAATCCCTGTTGTGTGTTTCTATGGAGGTTACATAATGATTTGTTATTTATTGTGATTATTCCTGTAGTAATGGGTCTCATGTGCGTGAAGGCTCCTAGGATTATAAGCAAGAGGGAGAGATTGATGGAGCTTCTTCTAAGCCTAGGAAAACAGCATTTACGGTGTGGTATGTGAACAACCTATGCCAGTTAAAACAAAAAAGTATTATTGAAGTTGTTCAAAAAATATTGCAGAAGAAGAACCTTTTATAAAGTTTAAGGAAATGTATGAATGGCATCAATCTGTAAAGGAGGATAAAAGTGCACCTCTTGAGCAAAAGGTTCCTGAACCCTCTTTGATATATAAAGATATTGAAGTAGTATCTTCAGACGATTCAAATTTTGTTAATCATAATATAGAATTATCGTCACAGTGAATTTAAAGATGATCCAAATGCTTTTTCAGCTTCTGCTATAGATAAGCTTCTTAAAGCTACGACATCTGTAATAGATTAGAAGATGCAAGGTTTTTTTTTTGTTTGTTTTTTAAATGATTTTACTTTTTTCCGGTGGAAGGGATTATATGGCGACAATTGGATACATCCATGTAAAACCGTGATCAACCTGTGCATCAAAAGAATATTCAGCACAGTAGTAGGCACCCGTACTCCTGTGGTTTTCTAAGAAGACCCTCTATCCCTTTTGAGGACGGTTCCTCCTTCAGGGGTAGTATGGCAAGGGAAAGCGCTTTAAAGAAGGCTTTTTCCTCTGCAGGTTCAGCACAGAGGCTTTTGGTTGTGGCAGCTTTGATCTCCAGAACTCTTAGGGCCTGTATGACAGATTTGGAAAATAATCTTATGATTGGTATATCGAGAAATCAGATTCATTAAGATTTTCCGTTATGTAAGATGGCTTTAGTTTTCTTTGACATCGAGCTGAATCTTTAACCAAGACAGTTGCGGCTTGAAGAGCCTTGTGGCTTAAATAATGGGTGGTAGACGTGGCATCGAAGAATAGGCTGTGTGCAGTACAATTTGATTGGCATTTCCTATTTGGTATTGAGCTACAAAAGGATTATTGAAAAATGATCAGGCGATAGAAGTACATGTACATTTTTACCTTGAGAGAAGCTATAGATCCTCGATCGGGCTTCCTTTTGTGCATATGGCTATTGTCCTTCCATATCCGGTTCGAGATTTCCCAGAGGAGAAAGAAGATGGTGGCCAAGATCTAAATGCTCAAGATTCTCAAGGGGCAAAAGGATTTTTTTTCAATATAATATTCATAAATAAAGCATTCTAACGTTGGAATATTCAATCATCTGGTGTACAGTGGTGAAAGTTTTTGAACCCCTTAGGATTTTTACATTTCAAACCTAAAATGTTATTAGATCTTAATCTAAGTCCTAATAACTGACAAAGATAACCTGATCAAACAAATAGCACACACGTGATCATTTTGCAACATTTATCCACAAATGATTCACATACTTTTTCACACATTGATATTGAATGTTGAACCTTTAGATTTAGTACATGGTGGCACCCCCCTGAGTAGCAATTACTTCAATTAAGCATTTCCTGTAACTGTTGGTCAGTTACTCAGTTATGTTTCCATGTGTTGCTTTGTATTGTCAAGGAGACAGACCCGCTAGGCAGAGGTGGAGAGTGTAGACCTACCTGTACCTGAGATCTACATCCTGAATCAGTAGAATAGTGGTTTTATGGATGGAGAGAGGCAGAATGGTCGAGGTCACAGTTCAGGGAGAAGGGCTAGAGAGAGGCAGAGAAGTCTGGTGGCAGGCAGGGGTCTGAGGCAGGCGAAACAGCAACAGGGCTTCAAACAGGAGACAAGGTACAGAGTACCTTGCATAGGCAAGGAGAGTGGAGAATTGAAGCCTTATAAAAGGATAAGGCAGGTGTGAGCAATCCAGCTCAAACAGGCTGACTTCCTGCCTTGGCAGTCATGTTGTTAGAGGCAGTAAAGTCAGGGGGTATCCATGTTGGAGATCCTTATACTCGCATCGGTTTTGAGGAATTTTGGCCTATTCCTCCTTTCAGAAGTGCTTGAACTCAGTAACATTTAAGGGCTTTCTTGCATGGACAGCTCGCTTCTGGTCCTGCACAACATTTCAATGGGGTTTAGGTCCGGACTTTGACTGGGCCATTCTAAAACGCTGAATTTCTTCTGCAGTGATTATTTTGTAGATCTGCTTTTATGTTTAGGATCATTGTCTTGCTGCATGACCCACATTCGCTTCAGCTCACAGATGGGTGGCCTGACATTCTCCTCTAGAATCTTTTTACACAATGCAGAATTCATAGTTGTGTTGATGACAAACCGGTAGAAAGGGTAGAGAAGAACCCAGTATAGCACTCAAGTTCACCCTCTGGTGATTAGTGTATGGTTTAAAATAAACTTTATTGATACAACACATATATAAAATAATGGGTGTTAAAATGACGTACTAGAGGTCGTGGGATCGAAATACTGACAGCCATAGGGCTCGCAATCAATATAATAGGTGTCTCCTGTTGTGTATCGATATCACACAGGAAACTAAGTCCTTATAAAAAACCTCAGTGAGGGTGAAAGGTAGGGTTAATTCGACGATGTACTATATTACCAGGTCACAATAGGCAATATATGCATAAACCATAGGTGGTAATGGTGTGACTGGTAGTGACTGGTGTACTGAAACAAATATATTGTGCACCAGTAGGTCTCAATATGCAGTCTGGAAAGCCTTCCTCATTGGGTATATATATATATATATGCACGCAGTGTTGTGTGGAGATGTTCACAGTTAACCCCCAGGGGTTCACAATGTAGGCATATAATACCCTATAGTGACCTCTGCAACACTGTCACAATTGGTAATAGTAGGTAACAGTACTTAGAGTGAAAGGGTGGGCACCCTCATGTGACCAGCTATGCACACTGATAAACACTGCATGTGAGGAAGTAGAGGCTGTATGTAGTAGTGATATTAGCTTGATAGCAGTATATAACAGCACATATCTACCAAGACTGCAGAAGTACTAAGTGGGGAGCAATAACCCTAACACTAGAGCATGATAGGAGGCTTTAGGTGTCCGTCGGGGCATTATTCTTGAAAAATCCATTTAGGGCACCTCTGGACCCTAGCACCATCCAATATTATCCTATGAATTGTATTGATTATTGATTACATCATTTGTACATTACCCTTGCAGCCCAAACAGAGTGTTATTACACCTCTACTTGTGTGAAAGCCTGACTTATATGTAACAACAATACTAGGAATAACTTTGAGTCAACAGATAGATTTTTATTGTGCCAGCTCTGCAGTCACACACCATGGTATACTTACTGCTATTCTGCTGCAGCTCCATGCAAAGCCTGGGCACATCAAGGGTTAAGTAGTGACGTCACCAATCTGGAGGCTCCCTATATATACCTGCTCACCTGCAGGGTACCCTTAGTAACTATCACTGTTTCGCCTTGAGAAAGCCCCTCGCGAAATGCGCGCGTCGGCTATTTTCCACACGTGCACGCGCAGGGCTGAAATCACTTCCGCATTAATGTCTCTGATCGCGGGTTAATGTGGTGTCCTGCCCGCGCTGTTACACAGGCTATTGGTGCCCCGACGGACACCTAAAGCCTCCTATCATGCTCTAGTGTTAGGGTTATTGCTCCCCACTTAGTACTTCTGCAGTCTTGGTAGATATGTGCTGTTATATACTGCTATCAAGCTAATATCACTACTACATACAGCCTCTACTTCCTCACATGCAGTGTTTATCAGTGTGCATAGCTGGTCACATGAGGGTGCCCACCCTTTCACTCTAAGTACTGTTACCTACTATTACCAATTGTGACAGTGTTGCAGAGGTCACTATAGGGTATTATATGCCTACATTTTGAACCCCTGGGGGTTAACTGTGAACATCTCCACACAACACTGCGTGCATATATATATATACCCAATGAGGAAGGCTTTCCAGACTGCATATTGAGACCTACTGGTGCACAATATATTTGTTTCAGTACACCAGTCACTACCAGTCACACCATTACCACCTATGGTTTATGCATATATTGCCTATTGTGACCTGGTAATATAGTACATCGTCGAATTAACCCTACCTTTCACCCTCACTGAGGTTTTTTATAAGGACTTAGTTTCCTGTGTGATATCGATACACAACAGGAGACACCTATTATATTGATTGCGAGCCCTATGGCTGTCAGTATTTCGATCCCACGACCTCTAGTACGTAATTTTAACACCCATTATTTTATATATGTGTTGTATCAATAAAGTTTATTTTAAACCATACACTAATCACCAGAGGGTGAACTTGAGTGCTATACTGGGTTCTTCTCTACCCTTTCTACCTATTCATTGTATACCCAAAGCACCGTTCACCGTTCACGTCCACAATCTATGAGGCAGCAGCAGGGGCTCCCCTATCACTTGATGACAAACCGTCCAGGTCCAGGGACAGCAAAGCAGCACCAAAACCATCACACCACCATGCTTGATGGTTGGGATGAGGTTCTTCTTTTCGAGCGCAGTGTTTGGTTTTCACCAAACATAACGTTTCTCATTGAGGTCAAAAAGTTCTACCTTTGACTCGTCTGTCCAGAGAACATTGTTCAAGAAGTCTTGTGGATCATGTATGTCCTCTTTGGTGAACTTCAGAAGGGCAGCAATGTTCTTTTTAGAGAGCAGTGGTTTGCTCCTGGCTATCCTTCCATGAGCACCGTTCTTATTCAGTCCTTTTCTGATATTTGAGTCATGAACACTCACATTAGCCAAGGTGATCCTTGGCTGTTACTCTGGAGTTGTTTGTGACTTCCCTGGATGATTTGTCTGTTTGGGTAGTGACTGTGGTCTTGAACTTTCTCCATTTGTAGACTATCTTTCTGACGGTGGATTGGTTGAGCCCCAAATTCTTACAAATTGTTTTGTAACCCCTTCCAGACTGATGAGCATCAATAATTGCTTTTCTTAGGTCCTCAGAGATTTCTTTTGATCGTGATATGACGTGTTTACACACACCTGTATAGTGAAGACTAAACTCACAACGTTTCTGAACTTTATATAGGGTAGGGCCGCCTAAACTCGCACCTGAAGGTCTACCTAATTATTTAAACACCCAATTCTAATTATCCCCTTTAATTTAGTTGATATAATTAGGGTTTTACTTACTTTTGCACATACCCTGACTCTTACTTACTCATTGTTTGTCTAATTCATACATCATTTTATTTCAAAAGACATGGAATTGGTTAATATAAACCCTATTGGATATGTAAGAATAGTCTTGGAAAAACTGTGGAATTTTCGTAATTATCATTGGGGTTCACAAACTTTTTCTTGCCACTGTAGGTGTAGTGGCTTAAGACAGGAAGGAATTGCTGTCATACCACATACCTAGACGACTGGTGGGTGAAAGCTTCTTCCTCACTTAGTTTGATAATTTATCTAGAAAGAGTAATTTATGTATTAAAACAGCACGGATGGATCATACATTTTCAAAAGATCTGTTTAGTACCAAAACAGCGGGTTCAGTTTCTAGGTTTTATCCTAGAGTTGATGTAAGAAAATAGTTTCTCATGAGATGAGAAAGTAAATCTAGTCCGCTCTGTGTCATTTAAGAAGGGCTACGTTGGATTCCCTCAGAAAATGCATTACCGTTTTGGGGCATGTCTACTTCCACCCATGTTACTCCCTGCGCCAGACTTCATATGAAGGATCTCCAGGAAGGATTTCTAACATCCTGGAACAGAAGACAGGAGTCCTTGTATTTACAGATAAAGCAAGCCTGTTTTTTTGACGGCTTTATGTTGGTGCGAGAACCCTGGCATCTTAAGTGTAGGGATTCCCATTGCCTCCCCATCATGGAAAATCCTGACTAAAGATGGAGTTGGGGGGCACATCTCAGTACCAGCAAGGCAGCTTGCAGAACCTGTCCTCTAATATGATAGAGATGAAAGCAGTATGGCTGGCGATCCTAGCGTTTCAACCTCAACTAGATGGAGTGTATTTGAGAATTCAATCAGACAACAATATGGTTGTAATTATACATAAACAAGAAGGGAGGCACAAGAAGCCAATCACTTACGCACCTGCTTTAAAAATTCTCAGGTGGGTGGAAAAGACGTGAGATGTATTTCGGCAATCCTCGTTCCAGCTTTCAATTATCCAGCACATTTGATCAGCAGGCACAATATTCATCAATGGGAATTAAATACTCTAATTTTCCAATACTACAGAGATGGTGCCAGCCCAGCATACACGTGATGGCTACCAGAAAGAATCGGGAAAACAGGACATTTCTGCTCAGGATTCAGAGAGGATCAACCATTTCATCCTAGATGCCATGACCCTGCCGTGGGAACTTCCAATTGGCCTACATCTTCCCTCTTTTTCCTTTGATTCCGATGGTAGTAAGAAAAATGTAAGAAAAGCAGCACTATCTTAATTGCAATAATTCCTTTCTGGCCAAGTAGGGCCTGATTCTCCAAAGCTTGGCAAATGTCCATGCGGGCACCAACCATTTCAAAGCTGGTGTCCCAGGGACAAATTCTGTATCTAGATGTGCAGAGATTGAGGTTGACAACCTAGTTGTTGAAAGGAGGAATTTGGAGGCAAAAGGAGTATCATCCAAAGGCTATTTTACAAGCAGCAAAGGGTGTCTCTACCAAGGGAGCTTATTCCAGGGTTTGCAAGTGCTTTGCGCCATGGTCCAAAAGGAAATATTTTGATCCTCTAAATCACTCTGTTCTCTGTCTTAAAGTTTCTACAACAGGGTTTTGGAGGCGTTTCTCCAAATTCACTGAAGGTGCAGATGACCGCCATAGCGTCAGTCAGAAATCAACCAGACATCTGTTTGCATTTTGATTTTTTTTGAACTGTGCAGAAAATTAGATAAATATTGGCACCAAGTTGGGGCTCACTTTTTGGTTCATTCAGTACTCTACTGCAGCATGTGAGTCTCTTAAAACTTAAAAACATCTTGCTAGTGGCAGTCACTTTTTTGACACACTTTTTCCAACGCGTTTCGAAACCATAGGGTTTAACCCTGATGAAGAAACCCTATGGTTTCGAAACGCGTTGGAAAGTGTGTCAGTGTTCTGCCTTACTACTTTGTCCCAAAACTGTGAGCTGATCCGGCAACCGGCAGGAGGTTTGCGATGCGAGTACCAGTGACGTCACCAACCCGGAAGTGCCTGAACGGAGGACAGCTAGAGGAATCCAGCCGGCGTGGAGCTCCGTCTGAAGCAGCCATTCTCCTGTGAGCTACAGATGGGCTGGACTCTGTATATATGCGAGCGGGGACTTTGAAAGACTCCTACCTACCCAACAGGAACAAGGTTATCACGAAGCAGTTTCCAATACCTGTGACGACATCAAATCCGGCTTCCAGGTGGTGTATGGGTAACATAATTCCCTAACATGCTTTTCTAATATCACTTTGATGTATGCACATTACCTACTCTAACAATTGTTTGTGTCAATATCATTTTTAATGCACTATGAGCGTTGTGCGCTGTGTTTCTTGTGTTTTTATCTGTAAGTTCAAGGGAGTTAGAGGCCTCGCGCCTCCACCGGCATTTAATTTAAATGCCGTGGAAAAGCGCAGGGCCTCTGTAATTGCCGCGCCCCCCCCTTGAAATTGCATTCTCGGGCGTGCCCCCCAGTTTGCGCACCCCTGGTCTAGGGGGCGAGAGCCTTGAGGTTTTCCTTTATTTTCCTCCCTGGAGAATTGCAGACGAAATTTTAAAGGGCTTTTCTGTTAAACTGCTCTAGTGCCGATCAGGGCAGTATTGCACAGAAACGCCAGGATCCCTAAAGCTCTTGTTTAGTATACTATGAAGCTTGTTCGCATAGCAGGATGCAAATGGTGATGAATGTGCTGCTGTCTTGCGTTCTGGGATTTTGCTCCCATAGTGTCTTATCAACGTGGAGTAATGCCGTGGGTGAGGAAAGTGACGGTGCGGAGTATGGCCTTGCATATGGAGGGGGACTGGAGGCAAAGAATCAAAGAGTTTTTCCTCCGTTTGTAGTCACCCCTCTCCCGACTGCTATGTTAGGCGAGTGTCCTTCAGTAGCTCTGCCGGTCCTGGCGGTTACTTGCAGGCAACTTCTCCAGCTATAGTGAAAACTCCCACGTTCCCTCTGAGCCGCGCTTCCTGGATCAGGTATCGTCAAGTAGAGAAGTAGCATGGACGAAGCAGCCGCAATTAGTGGCAGAAAATTTCAATTCACCCAGGGTCAAAAACAGGCTTTCCTTGACAAAGCGCACTAGCTGCGTTAAACGCATAGGAGGGAGATTATGGACTCTCTTGTTCACTATTTGTACGATTAAAGCCTTCTATTTTTGACCCTGGGTGAATTGAGATTTTCTGCCACTAATTGCTGCTGCGGATACCACCGCATATCCATGCTACTTCTGTACAGGATGCAAATGGGACTGAACATTTTCTGCAGTACAGAGAAGCTGCTGCACAGCATTTTGAATAAGGACATGTATATCTCTTTTACAGAAAGCCATTAATTTGAATCCAAAAGATGCCACCTCCATTCATCTGATGGGTCTTTGGTAAGCAATAAACAGGCATTATGTGGTGTCAGACTACTGATAAATGTGTCACTGTTTCTGTGCGAGCTTTGATTGAAATCCTAGTCAGGAATCACATTATGCTGCAATGATGTGCTCTACAGGTTACACATGAGAAACTTCAAAGCATGATTTTCTATACTTCGTAAAACAAAATATTACGAAATGCATAGTTAGATTTAACCATCTGCTAATGGATTTTTCATTAACACCCTCAGTTTTGTCTTCTCTAAAAACAGCAGCCATTTGTTATCTTACACTGATTTAAGATTTTTAAAAATGAAATGTATCTTTAAAATGCAGACTCATTTAGTTGGCCCTGACATTTTTTATTACATGTTTTATTACTGTACAACAAACAAACGAGCCCCAAAATGTGAATATTTGTAGGCAGTAGAGTTACAATGGTATAACGGTACCGTCCTCCTCCAAAATGGATAGCGGGACCTTCTCAGTAAAAGGAAGCCATTGATTACTGACAAAAAGAAGAAAGAGGCAAGCATAGTGTAACACTGTACATATTAACGCAGACAATGACACAGAATGTCCAATGAAATCAAGCCTTGGGTGTTTCCAGCAAGCACCGCACCCTCAGAACAGCGGATGGTCTTCACAGATCTTCGTCATCGACTCGAGGGGTGGTTGCGCATCGCGTCCCTCATACATGCAACGTGGGACCGGAATCTGAGCTCTGGGAAAGTGCCGGCACTGTTAGCTATGGAAAGCCCAATAGTCCAAAA
This sequence comes from Ascaphus truei, assembly GCF_040206685.1. Taxonomy (NCBI): domain Eukaryota; kingdom Metazoa; phylum Chordata; class Amphibia; order Anura; family Ascaphidae; genus Ascaphus; species Ascaphus truei. The sequence goes on from NC_134484.1 coordinate 79,781,171, forward strand.
AGCCCTACACGTTTCAGTCTCTGCGGCTTCCTCGGGGGTTCTAATGTCATTGTAATGATTGATCCCGAAGGGTAATTGATAATAGGTGCAGTTAAACAACATGAACGCCATATATCCACATGGTAATACAATTACATTTGCAACATATTTATACAAATGACATTTATTAAAACTTCCTATATCAAAAATATGGTAAAAATGTTACCCATAACGCTAAAACTTCACACTACGGCGTTAAAACTCAATTGTACCTTAAAATCTTTTCTAATACAACTAGTTGCCTCTGCTTTCTTTTTTTTATTTGAATCTTTCTTCCTTCACTTATGATGCACTTTATGATAGTAGTGTAGGTTTTTTTTTTAGATACCTTGTCTTAATTTAAGCTTATGGATTTGTATATATTTCTACGTGTCACTATAAATAGTATTATTTCGAGATTAGAGTGCTTTTTGTAAACTTGATACCAATTTGCTTTGAATATTTCATTTTAGTGTCATTCCCTGTATTATAGGCATTTGGCTTTCAAGTTATCTGTCTGGACTTAGGTTTTTATATGTTTTGAACATTTTTATATATTTACTGGTGTTTTGATCTTAAGGTCTAATTGAGTTATAATTCCGTAGTATGGAGTTTCTGAGCATTATGTGTAAGATGTTTAACCTTTTTTTATTTTTTATTTAGGAAGTTTTAATAAATGTTATTTGTGTAAATATGTTGCAACTGTAATTGTATTATGACCATGTGGATATATGTAGTTGTTTAACTGTTTGCACCTATTATCAATCACCCTCTGGGATCAATTATTACTATGAGGACATGTGTAGTGTCACATTAGAACCCCTGAGGAAGCCGCAGAGACTGTGAAACGTGCAGGGTGTTTTGGACTACTGGGCTTTCCATAGCTAGCATTGACGGCAGTTTCCAGCACGGAGAGCCCTCTGCTCAAACCACGCCCTCCCCCCTTCCCCCTACAGACCGCATATAGCGGTCAAGTGCCTCTCCACGCGCCGCCTCTCTGCAGTGCGGGGGCGTGGTCTGAGGCAGCGGGCTTTAGCCTTACTGAGGAGGTCCTGCTATCCATTTTGGAGGAGGACGGTACCGTTATACCATTGTACCTTTTATTGCCTACTAATATTCACATTTTTGGGGGCTCTTTGCACTCCTTTGTGTGTTTGTGGAACTATTTGGAACAGGTCGAGACCTTTTATTTTGGAGCCGCAATCCCCAATTTGGACTTGCATTGTAGATCACTATTAGTATCTTGGTATTTGAGCTTTGTGTTAATTGTCATGTTTTATTATTGAAATACTGTATGCTTCAAGAACTGGCTGTGGTAGCTGGAGGTTAATTCAAAGAATAGACCAGCCAGCAATGCACTCTCAAAATATGACACATTCTAAAACAACAATTAAGATAATAAATACAGAATAGACAGCACTCAAAAGCGTATAAATGAATATGTGCAAGGTGCCTACCGAACACAGGGGGGACCCCAATTCCCCCTAGAGACAATTGTAAATACAAACTAAGGTTCCAGCACTCACTGACTAGAGAATAATACTGTAGATTCAACACGGTAAATGCCAAAGTAAATAATTTAATGTATGCACAAGATAATATGCCCATGTCCAATGTAGCCGGGATGACTCAGGACATGTTCCTCCTCAAACCTGGTCATGAAAATATTGGCGTATGTGGGTGCGACGTTGCTATCCATGGCTGTTCCTTGTACCTGAACGTAATACGTGTCCTCAAAGAGGAAATAATTTTCACGCAAAATTATCTATAAAAGGTCAATAATGAGCATCCGCTCCTTGGATAGTGATTGCTGGGTGCTGCTTTGGTGGTTGGGGAAACTAGGGACCAGGAAAGTACATTGTGGTTCTTTAGACCCGAGGGAACGGGCCTGAGAAAGGGGGTATTCCCCAAAACGTTGCCCCCTGATTACCCTCCCACCATTGGTTTTATTTCCCCCCCCACTGTCTTTGTTTATTGTTCACTCCCTATCCCAGTGTTCCCTGTCCCCTACCACCCTCACTGTAGGGTTTTTGTCTACCCACTAATGCCATATCACTCCAGGTTTAACTTTATTATCTTGTGCCTACATTAAATTATTTACTTTGGCATTTACCATAAGGTTGCCGGTCGGTGCATCTTGAAAGTGCAGATAGAATGAAAGGATGCAAAGCGCACAAAAATTGCAAAAAGAATATATTAAAATACACCACAAAATAACCAATGTTTCGGTCCACAAGAACTTTCAATAGCCATCCGTACCAAAACGTTATTTTTTTTTCCACAATTTGTTAGCTCTGGATTGCTCCATTCTGGTTAATTAAAACAAACAATAGATCCAAAAGTTTTCTAAGTAATGGGAGAAGACTGAACTGCTTCCCAATCTGGATTTAGAGCACATACTGTATGAAAATGAGCAGACTGTGAGCCAGGCAGTCCATGTCTTCATAAGTCATTTTGTTGTTTTTAATACCTTGCAGGTGCTTCACCTTTGCTGAAATGCCTTGGTATCAAATTAAAATCGCTTCAGTACTTTTTGCAACTCCACCATCATCTACGTTTGAGGAGGTATGTTACCTGTCTGCTTTGTACAAGTTGGTTACCTTTTCATCTTTTATTTTTTACCCTTATCCTCAAAATACTTGATCCAACGTGGCAGGTAAGCTTAGCATACACTTTATAATATGAAAGGACTTGGCCCAAACAGTGGGACTGGAATGTTCTGGTAAGATGTGTGCTCCTTGAAGATGTACAAGAGAATGGGGTCCCGCGAGCACAACCCAAACATTGAAAACAAAATTGTAGCTACATGGGAGGAAGGGTATGCACGGAGTAGGGCATCAACCCTTTAATCCATAAAAATATCAATTATATACATGTTAACTCCAGCATTACTAAAAACAAAGTCCATCTTTTTAACCAGACTGCTGTCCCTGTGGGCAAAGGTCTGTGGTTTAGGAACACCTGAATCCAGGTGGTTACCAAACCAGACCTTTGCGTAGACTGCAGCACATTTCCAGAGTTTACTGATTTATGGAACCATTTACATGCCTTGCCTATTAGAAACCAATCTGCCTTTTGTGCATACTTCTTTTTTTTTTATCCAATAGTGCTCGGAGCTTCTTGAAGCTGCATCATCCTCTCCCTACTGCCAGTGTTGATTAAAACATGGATTGCTTTTGTGTATCTTACTGCCATTATAAACGTATCTTTCATAGAGCAAGTGTAATCTTTATAAAATCATTAATATTTGCTGCAATATCCATTGATTATTTCCACAGGTAGGTGGTACAGAGAGCGAAACAGCTTCCTTTTGCTTTTTGTACATGTGCTAGCCAGTCATTTCAGCAGATAGCCTGGTCCTTGTATTATTGGCCTTAATCAGCTATTACTTTTTGGTGTATGAAGGCTACTAAAGGCTTTGTGTACAGGAACCAGTCATAGGTAGGAGCTCCGGATGTGGGCTTTTCTCAGGAGCACATGTAGAAAATTTGGTATGGGTAGAGTGATGAGAATAAAAATAATTTATGAATTTTGATCTACCTAGTAATCGCTTGACATTTTTCTTTCAGGCTCTACAATACTTTCAGAAGGCAGAAGAAGGTAATTAATGCAAATGAACCGTACAGAAAATACAATGTTTTATTATGGATGTACCAAATATCAAACTCTGCTGTTCACTTTGGTAGGTATGTGTTGAATCAGAACAGCTTAAGTAATTCGTTTCTAAAGGCACCCTGTGGGCATTATTTGAGTAATATGAATACTTTCCTTACTGTCTGCATTACTAGCCTTCTAGAAATAATAAAGAACCTCTCGAGATTGTGGCCGATGAGAAGTGGTAAAATAGTGTAAATAGACAAAATGCATGTGAAATCTATTATATCTAGACCATGTGCATTAAGGTATTTACAGGTTAATATACCCAAATGGGCAATAACTTGCATTCAATTTAAGACCATAATTTTTAATGTATAGGGACAGATTCACTCGGAATGTCGGGAACACCCCTCCCAGATGTGGCTATATATGATATACTGTATGATAATGAATGTGTGTGCATGATGACCTGGATTTGTTACGCAGAGGTAGCCGATGATGTTTATAGCAATTGTTCATGTATACTTATTCTAGACACTCTTATGCATTTCTGCAAAGTTGACTTTGTTGTTTCTTCTTCCAATAGCGGATCCATATTTTTACAGCAAAAATCTGCTCTATTTGGGGAAGACTTATTTAAAGTTGAACAACAAAAAGATGGCCTTACTCTGGTTATCCAAAGCAAAGGCTTTCCCAGCTCGATCAGAGGAAGACAAGCAGGTAAAATAACTTAACAGGGTAGCATGTTTTGAGAAAGCGCAAGTTAAATTTTAGGAAATGTGGAAGGTCAATTTGTAGCAAAATAAAGTATATTTGTGTTAATCAGATTTATATGCATACACCTGTTACTGAACAGGACTCCATAAGGCTACTTAGCTGATTTGATATAAAATGGTGCCTTAATGTATTCCGTAGCGCCTAACTTGTGTTAACCGCTTTGCTGCCAATGAGTTGTATTTTTCATTGGCAGCAACTCTTAAAAAAAAAAAAAAAAAAAAAAGCATCTTTATGTAGGGCTTTACAGACATTTTTCAGGCACTTGCCCAAGTTCATAAGAAGCTGATACTGGGAATTCAAACTCAGTGCCAGTCAGTGTCTTTACTCACTGAGCCACTCCTTCTCCCTGTTATAGGCTAAAATGTCTAGATTTGTGTCTGGGAAAAACAAAGCACCTGTTTTTACGCACAATAAAAGTAGTGCATTACAGCGCACGTATGGGTAATTTCAATTGACTATTCATCTGAGTTTGGGACACACCATACAATGCCTCATGCTTGGGTAAGTTATTGCAGCTTTCTGGGTAGTCATGGGAAGTAAAATGTGCCATTTTGCAAAACCACCCAGTTGAGAGATATGGACAGGACAACTGGTGCAGATGTTTCAATGTGTTAAATGTCTTATCTCACAAGTAGATATGTAACAGGATTAACTAGAATTGAAGTAAGACTTGAACTTATGTCACACTTTTTTCTTCATATGTATAGGTTCAAAAGGAGGCTGCTGAAATTTTGAAGTCCATGAGTGATAAAAAATGAGTTGTGCCCTGACGTATGTTATACAAATCTTTGGTAGCCGACATACTGTACCTTCAACCAAATTTTTGTAATTTAAATACCACTGCTTGTGTTTTGAGTGTTACGTGCAACGTATTTAACCACAACGATGGGGTCAGTGTGACACTATCACTTCTTTGCAACAGCTAAAACATGGCATTTATAAGCAATTCTTTTTATAATGATCTTTAAATGCCTATTTGGAAAAGTTGAACATTGCTAATGTCTGCAGCATGCCCCTTGAGATAGTTGTCTGTTAAATTGCTGAGTTGTGGTGCTCACTGCATAACAATGGGGTATAAATATTGGTATTGGCACTTTTGCAAACTCAAGTATGGAATCATTCTATAGCCAGTGTGTGGCCTTCAAAAGGGGAATAAAGAAGTTGTTTTTGACACGGGATGTTGCCTGCATTATTTCCTTAAGACACCACACAAAGATGTGTAAAAAAATTAAAAAAAATATTTTTTTTTTATTCATATCAGTTTGATTTCCACATACTCCTGGTATTAACCCAAGACAATGCAATTGTCCATTCTGTCTTGTATCAAAGCTTGCCAGTGGCGCCACATTGATTGGTAGTGAAAGAACACTTTCAATGCTGGGTGGAGATTGCAACACCTGCAGTGCAGTGTGCAGTGAGAGACCCTCCTATATGTATATATATATTAAAAAGGGGTTAAGAATCAGAATGCAAGTAGAGGTTCACTCATGCCCTTGGCTACTGTTATGCACTATTCAAAAGAGATCAGCAATCACACTGAATAAATGAAACGGACAGAATTGTGCATGTTCTGCCATTTTAAAAAGCCAGCAGCGTTTTTTCTTTAAGTAATAAGTTTTTTGGCATTAGCCTTCAACATCTGTGTTGGCAGCCATGCAATAAACATCTGTGGTAAAGATGTATGTTAAAGAACACAACTATTTGCAAATCGTATTTTACTGAATAAAGCAATTCCAGGCCTCTTCAAATGGCTTGTATAATGTTTTGTATGCTTACAACTCTATAAAACTAGAGCTCTATACATACACTGTAGATATATACATTTTAAAATAAAGCTTTTAAAATTAAAGTTTTTTTTTTTTTTCCTAGTCATTTGAAGGGGAAATAAATAAAAATAGAAAAGGCCAAAGTGTTTTGCATATCTAGGTGGAAGAACAGAAATATCTACGCTTCAGTTTCAGAAAGATCACTGTACAGGCTAAACAGCATATATACAATTACTGTGCAAGTTTACTTGGCTGGGCATAAAACAGATGTCCATGATAATGCATTTGCTTCATATACACAGCTGCTATTTATTCTTGTCCAAATCCTTCTGTTTCTTCAATTGCAAAAAGTAGCTTCTCTTTTAACTGTTCGTAGCTTTTGTATGGTGGTAAATCCAGGCGATTGAAGCTACAACGAAAGAACACGTTATAAAGTTTGGTAAAGAGAGGGGATAAGCTGATACTGATCTTTAATATATAAAATCGAAAGGTTAGTGCTATCTGCGGTGAATATGATTGGTCCTCAGCCTCTGGCCAATCAGATTGGTGGCTCTGACGTCACCCAACTGCCACTCTCTTCCCCCTCGGACACACACACACACACACACACACACACACACACACACACACACACACACACACACACACACACACACACACTCTCTCTCTCTCTCTCTCTCTCTCCCCCCCATCACACTCACCTCCCTCGCACTCACTCAGCTCCCTCCCCGGCGCTCACTCACCTCCCTCCCCAGCGGGGGAACAGGCAGTGGGCAGGCAGCCTCACCAAGTGGCTAATATGGCGGCGCCCGGAAGGACCCCCTTCCTCCTGCAGCTGCCTCGCGGCACCGAGTGCCTAAGATGGCAGCGCCCGGAAAGACTCACCTCCCTCCCCGGCGCTCACTTCCCTCCCTCCCCGGCGCTCCCTTCCCTCCCTCCCCGGCGCTCACTTCCCTCCCGGCGCTCACTTCCCTCCCTCCCCGGCGGAGGGACAGGCAGTGGGCAGGCAGCCTCACCAAGTGGCTAATATGGCGGCGCCCGGAAGGACCCCCTTCCTCCTGCAGCTGCCTCGCGGCACCGAGTGCCTAAGATGGCAGCGCCCGGAAAGACTCACCTCCCTCCCCGGCGCTCACTTCCCTCCCTCCCCGGCGCTCCCTTCCCTCCCTCCCCGGCGCTCACTTCCCTCCCGGCGCTCACTTCCCTCCCTCCCCGGCGGGGGGACAGGCAGTGGGCAGGCAGCCTCCGGAAGGACCCCCGCTCCCCGGCGCTCAACCACTTCCCCCCCACCTCCCAGACCACGCTCTCTACGGCTCACCCCCCACCCCCACACGCCGCTACCCTGGTCAACATCCCTGAGGAGCAGGAGAGGGCGGCAGGGAGTTGTGGCAGCGCAATAGCTCCTTTGTGCCACCGGGAGTCGCCAGAGGCCACGAGGGGGAGAGAACCACTGGCAGGCCGAGGAGCACAGCATGCTGCCAGGTGAGGAAATGCAGGGGGAGGAATCCATGCCTTTGACGCCCCCCCCCCCCCCTGCCTTTCACTGCCCCCTCCCTGCCTTTCACGCCCCCCGTCCCCTCCCTGCCTCCGGGCAACGCCGGGTATATCAGCTAGTACTCTATATACAGAGAATTTCTTCTGACATTAATTGGTTGACTTCGAAACTCATTGAAACACCCATGCTTTCACAGGTTTCATTCTTACGTGGCACATTTGTCAAGGCAATTCCCATACGTGTTAAATTATAATGGTAGATTTTGGGTACAAATCTAATTGTAACAATTTCTCCATACTACAGCCATAAAGACTTATCCTCTTAAGTATTTTGCTTTTAATGGGTGTTTTTTTTTAGCACTACAATCAACAGCTAAATGTATTTAATCTTGATAAACAACAGTGTAATTTCTGCTATATTTGCCTTTACAAGGGAAATTCCTCCTTGGACCAAAGTGAACTAATTCCAGTGACATGTTAGGTAATGATACACCCCCTTTTTTTTTACCCAAATCTGACACCTTTAAGTATTTTTAAAGTTAGTGCCAGGGGAAATTAAACCCCTTCCAAATCTATGTGGGATGTCTCTGCGTATTCAGTAAGCGTTTGCACAGTCAGAGCTTTCCCTCCCCATAGCTTTATGGTACTCAATTAGTCAGGTTGGGATAAGGGGTACAGAACACACTTGATTGACAGTTTCCTAGTTAGAGGCCCCTTAAGCTGCGTCCATAGATGGGTACACAGCGCGAACGCCTAAAGGAAGTGATCGTGTATATATGGGGTGTGGGCGGAAGCGCGAGGAATCAGTTAAGTGATTTATCGCGCGATAGGCAGTCACATGTGCGGGTTTCCCAATGAGGGTGAACCAGCTCCGTGACGGTACTGCCCCGCCCATAGACACGCTCCCGGACAGCGAGCGTACTAAGGCCAGGGAAAGCAAACGCTTTCCCTCAGCCTCCGCGCGCCTCCACACGGCTGCTGGCAGACTGTGGAATTGCACCTTTTAAATATCCATGCAGAGGGGATGAATTCCAAATACTGTATGCCATTTTATTTGAAGAAGAAAGCTAGTAAGGCATTTGCTTGAAGGGTATTGCCCCACATCATTAAAATAATGGAGTAGGATCACAAATTGTAATTTCATATTGATTATTTATGGTTTAAATTGGTAATGTGCAAGTCTTTCAACTTACCATGTATGACTTCTGGGTAGCCATGTTTCTTTGCCAACCTTCTCAATACAGAACTTCTGAGGACCATTGCTTCCTATAGTAAAATAAAATAAAAAAAACATACTAAATCAGCACGCAAAAAGTAATTCAAAGGAAATGGAAGTTGTGTTTTCCTTTTGATCTCACCAAGTATCAAAAAAAAAGCAGCAATACAGAAAAAGTCAGCGCACACAGGGAAAGGAAAATGTTAGACACATTTATGTGCACAATAGAGCAACGTTTCAAGGCTCCCTGGCCCCTTCATCAGGCTTATGCAGCTAGCGGTATAGATGCAGGATCACCATCTGAATTAGAGTAGACAGGGCAAGTGCTAGTTTGTTCTATTTTTTGTATGTCTCATATTAAAATAACAGTTGTTACACTTTTCCCTCGGGTTGCGATTTGAAATAGCATTTTATACACCTTACCCATCAGCTCTGCAAAGCCTCCCAGAGGTAATCGGCAGGTACCAGTGACAAACTGCATCAACCGTAACCGGACCTCGTTGTCCATTTCTTTCACAAACTGGAAAGTAAAGAGCAACAAATAGTACAAATATTTCATAGTGATACGCAAATCAGATCCTGGTTATTTTCATGTCAAATATCCTACAAATCATTTATCTGTGCTCACTTAAGCCCAGATCCTGTATGAAGGGAGTAAATGCGTGGTAAAGCGTAGCACCCTTTTGTGGATCTTGATATTCACCAACATACCGCATGGTCTTGTTGGATTACATGCTCTGACGTTCACATCAACCTCTTTGCTACCAGAAGGGTGAGTAACATGGCAGAGAAGGGATAATGCAATTACTTTTGCATAGCCACAATATACTTTCGTGGATTCACTCCATGGTTGCATTTGTAACACTGGTATAATAAGTTCTGTTTATTTTTTAGCTTGTCTGCCATGTGATTCTATTTAATAAAGTGGCATATATTGCATTTTCTTTTCACAAATCAGAATCTCACAGATAACACGCTGGTGAGTTTGTGCGTTTCTATATAGCAGTGTATATTGAAAGTTATTTCACAATCGCCTCCAAGGATGTATGAGGCAAAATGCCTTTTATTAGACAGGATAAGTTGGTCACCGATGAGCCAGACATTCTTCAGATATTTTCTTACATATGACTTGTACAATAACCACTTTTTTTTAAATTAAACCAAATGATAAAAAAACAAAACTAATTATTTGTAATGCTTGAGGCAAAATACAATAATTCCTCCAAAAACACTTCGGATACGATTGTAGTTAGATATCTTAACACAGGTATGTTTGATATTTACCGGAGCTATGGATATTCAGCAGGAGAAAACTTTGTGAACTATGAAATGATATCTGAATAAGACGTACAGAAGAGTGTAATTACCTGCCAGAACCAAATGATCTGCTTGCTATTTCTTGTGTAATGACGATAAACCGTATTCCGCTGCCAGTCGGATAAATCCACCTCCTGCATGCCACAGAGCATCACCTGAGATACACATCCACATTAGCCCTACATTCTCATTTTAAATTACATCTGACTAGAACTAATTATAGTTTGGAAATTTGTTTTTTTTTTTTGTTTTTTTACATTTTTTTACATTTTTTTACATGTGTAAATACAAGAATGTAATATATTTCTGTAACCAAAGAGGTCTAACAAAGTGCGGCCATCTGATGCATTAACATAAACTGTGTACGGAATCGGACATTTGATCTCCGCCGGCAGAGGGACCATCCGCTGCAGTCGCTGGACACTCGGATGCTTCGCCAAGGTAAGTTAATTTGGGGTTTTAGGGTAGGGGGTAGTGTTAAGATTAGGGATTTAATTGGCAGCGCGAGGTCTGTGAGGGGAGTAGCAGCTAAACTCCGGTAGAGATTTGGTTGCGGCAAATCGGCCTTACCCAAATGTCCTAGACCATACTGTGTACTGTTATTGGTCATGTGACCCTCCTCTGCGCTCGAAAGTCAAATTGAAAGCCGCCACGTGGACGCAGCCGGATGAAGCAGGGAGAGGAGAGAGCTGCAGATGTCGGGTAAGTCCTAGCTGTTCGTAACGGTCACAGTGGCAGTGATAACGCAGCAGGAATATCCCAAGCTCCAGCATGGAAAATAAGTAGATGTAGCAAGACTTTCTGTGCTCCGCCGGGGGCAGTGCTGCCACGATGGAGCTGTGGGGGTCCGTGCTTCTGAATGCGACCCCCTTCAACATTAATCCTTTGGTGCCGTGGTCACATGGCATCGAGGACACTAAGATTTACTAAATCTGTACATTTAACTGTAGACTGTAGAATACATAGCCGTTCTTTTTCCACTACATTTCTGTAAGGTCTTCTGATGCATGACCCCATTAGTAATACACAGGGGAGATATTGTACCAGAGTACAATACCAGACATGTTGCATGCAACGTATTCTTTAGGAAGGAGAAAATTGGCGCTGCCAACGTCTTTGCATATGAGCTAATCAAAAACAGGAAGGAGATTGCACTGCACCATTAAACATTTCCACGCGATCCTTTCAAATATATATATATTTCACAATAACCCACTGACCCAGGTTTTTGTGGAGTTCCAAACTTCAAATATATATTTTTTTGCATCTCCGACCACTCTTCTAATCACATGTTAATATTACTTATTCTTCCTGCCCCATAAACACATATATATATATATATATCAAAGACACAAAAATGAATACCGCATCACTTCCAAAAGATTAATGCAATGTCTAAATAACCTACTTAAATCAGGAAAAATATACCTGAGATAATTATAACAGATAGAAAAAATAAACTGTAGGTGGTGCTTGAGGAAAAGTTAAATATGAAAACACAAAAGAAAAAGAAACCTCTAAAATAGCACTCAGACAAATAATTGCAAAAATATAAAGGGTACTTTAATTAAATCCAAAAGATAACAGAAAAACAAACAGCTGACCAATGAACCCGCCTGACTATAATAGATTAGTGGACAAGAGAAAATAACAAAAGTTAATATATACAAAACCCAATAAAAATACAAGAAAAATTGATGCCCCAAAGAATAGACCTAACTCACTGAGGGAAAAGGTAATTTCCTGCAGTGAAGTAAATCAGACCGGCCGGTCCCAAGGAATATTACTGGCTAGAGGACATCATACAAAAAGGTCAAAAATACAAACTAACAAAAGCATACAATCAAAAGAAAACCATGGTGCTGAATTGATGACAGTTGGAGTGTAAAAAACACTATAATAAGCTAGTTGCAGTACAGATGATGTTAGTAAAAGGCATACATATACAAAACTTCATTTAGTAACCCAAATACATAAAAATGCAAATAAGATGGGGAAACAAATGAGGGGTAAATAATCTGAGATACTCAGCTCCTGGCAAAATGAAGTACTGCAACCATCAAACAGCACAGCACAGTCCACTATTAATGTCCAAGGATATAGGACATTGATGAAGGTTCAAAATAGAACATAGGCAGGCAGGGTCAGCAGCAGCAAAAATTAAAATTAGCCCACTAACGCGTTTCGCCCGCAAAGGCTTCCTCACGAGTGGTGCTAAGGCTATGTCTCAAGAGCGTTTAAATAGGCAGGAGATTAACTCAAAATTCGCGCCAAAAAACAGTTAGTTACAGATGCATTCAATTGCCTCATCAATTCTATCTCTCCGGTATTATTACAGCACTCAGCAGCTGCGTATAGTGCCGCGAGACTTCAATCCGTGCATTGCACATGCACAGTGGACATATAGTTGTTGCGCCCGCCATCTTGTTTGTGGGCTGTAGCATTATTTTGCCCATAATGACGTCACAGTCTCGCGAGAAGTGCGCAGCTCGCACATGCGCAAATAGTTTGGTGATTGATGATATAGTACATGCGCATCTGCGGCCGCTGGAGTAATGGTGCAGATGCGCATGTACTATATCATCAATCACCAAACTATTTGCGCATGTGCGAGCTGCGCACTTCTCGCGAGACTGTGACGTCATTATGGGCAAAATAATGCTACAGCCCACAAACAAGATGGCGGGCGCAACAACTATATGTCCACTGTGCATGTGCAATGCACGGATTGAAGTCTCGCGGGACTATACGCAGCTGCTGAGTGCTGTAATAATACCGGAGAGATAGAATTGATGAGGCAATTGAATGCATCTGTAACTAACTGTTTTTTGGCGCGAATTTTGAGTTAATCTCCTGCCTATTTAAACGCTCTTGAGACATAGCCTTAGCACCACTCGTGAGGAAGCCTTTGCGGGCGAAACGCGTTAGTGGGCTAATTTTAATTTTTGCTGCTGCTGACCCTGCCTGCCTATGTTCTATTTTGAACCTTCATCAATGTCCTATATCCTTGGACATTAATAGTGGACTGTGCTGTGCTGTTTGATGGTTGCAGTACTTCATTTTCCCAGGAGCTGAGTATCTCAGATTATTTACCCCTCATTTGTTTCCCCATCTTATTTGCATTTTTATGTATTTGGGTTACTAAATGAAGTTTTGTATATGTATGCCTTTTACTAACATCATCTGTACTGCAACTAGCTTATTATAGTGTTTTTTACACTCCAACTGTCATCAATTCAGCACCATGGTTTTCTTTTGATTGTATGCTTTTGTTAGTTTGTATTTTTGACCTTTTTGTATGATGTCCTCTAGCCAGTAATATTCCTTGGGACCGGCCGGTCTGATTTACTTCACTGCAGGAAATTACCTTTTCCCTCAGTGAGTTAGGTCTATTCTTTGGGGCATCAATTTTTCTTGTATTTTTATTGGGTTTTGTATATATTAACTTTTGTTATTTTCTCTTGTCCACTAATCTATTATAGTCAGGCGGGTTCATTGGTCAGCTGTTTGTTTTTCTGTTATCTTTTGGATTTAATTAAAGTACCCTTTATATTTTTGCAATTATTTGTCTGAGTGCTATTTTAGAGGTTTCTTTTTCTTTTGTGTTTTCATATATATATATATATATATATGTATTTTTTAACATGTCATACCTCTAACTCTTTGTCATCAAAGTACTGTAGCCACTGAAGTGGGACAACTGCATTAAAGCCATCGAGAAATGCTTTGGTTTGTTCTTCAACGCCACGGGAAAATCTCCACTCTGCCATTAAACTAAAAGGGAAGAGAGTGAAAGGTAAATAGAATATTTCCTATACATGCCCATGATAATATATTTTTTACATGTTTACTAAAACGGAACATCCAAATCCTAAATATTTAGTTCATCCTCTTATCCAGTAGTTAAGGAATATATCTGATTAACTACAGTACATGTATGCTTTTAAATGAAGTACAGAGTTGAAATTTTAGCGTCACATTTAATGTAAAAAAAAAAAAAGGTAGGCAAAACTATACATGCTAACCCACACTTCTTTATTTAATGCAGGTGTATAAAAGCCACAATATGGGATACCCCACTAAATCTAGCATGAGTTGGCAAAAGAAGATCCTTCATATGGAGATAGTCAGATGCTTCAGAAGTAATACGTACAGTATGTTGACTATATACTATTACTTTTCACTATTTATAATACCCCTAATACATTGTAATAAGTATATACATTCTGGTACGTTGTACATCTGACAGCAGTTTAAGTATGAAACCATTTACCTATTACATTGATAAATATTTAACATTCTATTAGAGTACATATCTTTTATGCAGACTTGAAACCACAAAGATTTTTGTAGACCAAATAATGATACTGTATATACTCTATCTCCCTACCCAATATATTCTTCCTTGTTCTCCTCAGTAACAAGGATGTTGGCTCCTTCGGGTTTAAGGTCATGGGATGTCACTTTGCCCAGTATCTCCATGTCCACAGCAAAGTACATCTCCAAGTTGCATTCTTCAATGTTGTTGTCCCTATAGAGAAGAAACAGATGGAGAACCATTTTATAGCAGAAATAGTCACATATAGAAGATGGCGATTTTTATTTACTAACCTGATCCATATGAGGGAGTTGTAGAATTCAGGATCAATGGATTCCAAGTCTTTGATGGTGAGTTTCTTGCTTAACATTCGCTTGTAGAATGGAAGAGAGAAGCCTGTGTCAATGAACTTGCCATGGAACAATGCCTAAAGACAAAACAAAATCAAGGTCATTTGAGGGCCTAACTCATCAATAGCAGCAGTCAATGCTCTTGTTGGCATATCCTTCCTTGTGTGCTGAAAAAACACACAACCCGAAAAATGAAAAGTTTTTTTTTTTTAAGACTAGTTACAATTTTTATTCTCATTTACCATGAGCCCAGTTAACATTATTATCTAGTTTTATTTGGGGAAGTGAAGGGCAGATCTATTTTACATTCCTGTAAAACTTAGGGGAACATGTATCCTACTTTTAATGTAAACAGTAGAGAGAAAAAAAGGTTTAAAATATATGTTCCCTGACTGTTGGCAAGTACATCAGAATAGGAGGAAACCCAACTAAGAACCACCATTTTAAGATCTCTTAAATTAGTATTAAATATTAACGTTTGAATGCAGAACTATGCAAGCCATTCCTTAAAAAAAAAGTGAAACTTACAGAATTTCTTTTAGCCAAAGTTAATGTCTTAGTATTGTAATTATCATACAAAAAAAATTGGGTGACCCTCCTTTGGCATAGCAGTTATGGCAAAATTATGAAGATCCAGTCAGATAATCCACTGTCTGTTGTGCTCAAGATATGAGTTTGCGAAAGAAAGTGGTTTAAGACTGTGCCAAATGGTTTTTATCTCCCCACAAACATCTATGCACTGAATAAGTTGCATCAGTTTTAGAAATAGTTACGTAGTAGATTAGGTTGGAAAGACGTGTCCATCAAAATACTAATCCAATAGGTCTAGTTCTATTTATATTAATCCAGAGGAAGGACATATTTGCAGCAAATGGCCCCCTACAGTACACCCAATGCTGTATTATGTACATACTGTAATGTGACAAATGGGTTTACTGCAGAACAAAATGTAATAAACCAGTAGATAGACTGACCATTGCAATAAAGCGGCCAATAAAACAAAAATAGGACAGGTGATCAGGATTGATGGTTGATGCTGGATTAATTTGCAGGCAGTAATTGCTCTTGCCTGCGTACTCAAATAAGCAATACATCGGGTTCAGTACTTCATGGGAAAGCAGGAAAAACCACTCTCTGAAAACAAGCATAGGTCAACGAGGTCACAGTTAGAAATTACTTTGTTAAAGCGTGTGCTTTTTCTTTTTAGAAACCAGCACAAATATTTGTACAAGTATACATGATATATATAATTAGCTACCGGAAACCACAATAATATATTGCTAAGTGAAAGTGCAAAACGAATATATAACAAATAGAATATTGCATCTAGTCTCGGATACACCACATACAAGCTAATGAAGTTAGATAGAAGTATGTTCTGGCATAAATTACACTTATTGTCTCCACAAAATCGTAGTAAATGGGTTTGGAAAATATAATGATCTTACTCTATTAGTACAAAGATAGTTTGAAGTCAATTGGCTATGTGCATCAGACAAATATGTAATACTAAGGCATATTTATGGCTCTCTAATTCCAAACTACGTCCAGCCAGAAATATTCTCTCTTGTGGCGCCTGCTGGCAAATCATTTGGATTTTCAAGTTATAACGATTTTCCTTTGTGTCACATATTTCATTAGAAAAGAATATGCACCTAGAAATAAAAGTGTTACCTGGCCAAGCCTCCGTAATCTAAACCTTCTTCACCTCGGAACATGACATATAACCGTCTTCTTAAATCATATGGTTTTAATGCCATGATCTGTGCAATAAAAAATTAAAAGCAACAGTCAAGTCTTTGACATTTCAAAAATAATAATACATTTTTTTAATATATATTTAATACAGTTATGAGCATATAAACAAATCTGTAGTTCACAATATTTAATTATATGGCAAAGTTTATACAGGCAGTCCTCGTTTTACAACGCTTCGCTTTACAACGAATGGCTTATCCAACGCTATGCAATGCATACCTATGTTCATTTTTACAAAGCCAAAACGGCTTATCCAACGCTCTTACGACGCTTTGCAAAGTTGTTTGTGTATATATATATATATAATACAGTATATGCACTATATAATTTATGTGGGTGCTGCATATCTTATTGTCAACCTACAGACTGTTACTATTGTGTAGGTTTGGATTGCTCTTTACCCTCACCTGCTATATACTTAGATTTTATGTGGAAGATTTATCAACTGGGCTATTAGTCAATATCAGTGCAGAATTGTCCAGTTATACTGTATGCACTCCTTTACATCTTGGAATTTGCTATTTTACACCCACTGATTTAGGGCTATCTTAGCATTATTAGCCTTATTGTCACATCTATGTGGTTTCAGGTGATTCCATAATTGTTTTCATTTAGTATTGGTGACCAAGTCCTGGTTTACCTTTTCTATTTCACATCAGTGTTTCCTTGGTCCTTGCCAATTTTTTAATTATCTTGTACTGTTTTTTTAATGTTCTTTATGTCATTCAATAAAATGTTATTTCTATCACGGTATATCTGAGTGCTCCAAACGGGTTCTTTTCTCTATCAGTCGTATTATTATCTCTCACCCGTGAGCACCGTCAGTTACGGCACATATTGCGCTATAAACTGGCTTATGGTGACCATTCATTGTGTATGAGTGGATGCAAGGTTATTTTTCTCTTTTTTTATATCTTGTCTGCGTAAAATATTTGGTGGATTTTAGCATTAAAAATGCCTTCAGGAAGAGAACCTTTCATTTAAACAGTGTTCCTATGGGAAAACGTGTTTCGCTTTACAACGTTTCGCTATCCAACGCCATTTTGAGTAACGCATTGTGTCGGATAACCGAGGACTGCCTGTACTGTAATCACAAAAGGGGATTGAACTAGAGTCCCCTTTTTCCTTATTCACACTGCGCCATTGTTTATAGTGTAGCGTCCGTGTTTACTGACTGAGCCACTCCTCCCAGCAGTGCAATTCGTTTTAATCTACCATATTAGTTTTTTCCCCATTTCAATTGTGTGGTTCATACCTAAATGTGGTATGGACATTGTAGTTTTGAGTTAGACCCTATTCTGAAGGAACATCAAAATGATTTGTTGTATTACGACCTTCAGTCCCATATTTTGATACATTACAATCTGTGTAAGTGTTTAACCAAGAATCAATTTCCCCCTAATTTTGAAGTATGTTATTTTACTCTAGCTGTAATTTGAGAACTACTGTATATGTTGGTAAAAGGCAAATTCCCTTGTCCTGCAATATGTTTATACTTCCAGTGTTTTTCAGCCAGGGTTCTGTGGAACTCTGGTGTTCCCCGGACATCCCTGAATGGCTCCCTGCAATGTTCTGGTCATTTGAAAATTGTATCAAATACAGAAGAATTGACAATGCATCTGATCTCAGACGCACTGTTAGAGAGGGTTGGGGGTTTCCTCAGAATTTTACTTCGGGTTCCTTAACCAAAAAAAGGTTGGGAACTACCCACTAAGGGCCTCATGCAGAGAGCATAGAATTTTAAAATTGGCGAATTTCATAAAAAGTAGCTTTTTTGGAGAGTTTTATTCTCCATATGCAGAAAAGTGCGAATTCTGCTATGTTTAACATGGATGCGTGTGGCGAGTTTAAATTGGCGAGATGCGCGCTTCAGAAACGTGTAAAAACAAATTCGCGCCTTTTTTTTCCCCTTTACTATAGGCGGCGAGCGCCATCTTGCCTTCTTTTCCTGGCGCGGCAAAAATGCGAGAATCGCGCCATTTTCTTGGCGCGAACAGCCGCTACATGCCGTTTGCACCTCTCTGCATTCGGAGAGTTTTAAAAATGGCGAGATGGAGGTTCTCGCCAGCCGCGAGGCGAGTTTTAGCAATAGAAAAAACAAAATGGCGCGTTTTTCGTAACTCGCCATTTTCTGCCGGTTTCTGCGCGAATTTGTACAAAAAATGGCGAATTTCGAAATAACGATGCTCTCTGCATGAGGCCCTTAGACACAACTCAGAATCAGTTTAAATAAGGTTGACAAAACATTATACTACTACATAAGTTGTGTAATAAAGCCTGAAAGGCATGTTTTACCTGTTGAAAGGAGTCTTCAAAAAGTGTCTGTCTGGATACAGTTATCTTCACATGACTTGGCAATGCATTGGACTGCAAAGATAATTATGGTTCAAAAACAATGCCAACTTTTTTTTTAATCCAATGATTAAGGAGACCACCGTTAGTGGTATTTTTCAAAAGCATACAGTGTATTTTCAATATTGTTCTTCTCTACCCCAAAAACCCTATTCACTAAAAACTTTAAATGTAGGTGAGGAACTAGGGGGGCGTGTGGGACAGCTGCCCTGGGCACAATCTGATGGGAGGGTACAGAAATCCCCTGGTGTCTGTTGATTGACCTGTCAGTCAGCGCTGCAGCTGGTCACATCGCGCTCATAACATCAAAGCAGGATCAGGCGCTGTGATCGGCTGCAGCACTGACTGACAGATGTGTTTGTGCAGAGCCGGTCAGTGACGTGGGAGCAGAGGGTGGGTGGCAGAGGCTGCGGGAGCGGGAAGCAGGCTGGGTCTGGGAGCAGAGAGTGGGCAGCAGAGGCTGGGGACTGGAGCAGAGTGGGTGGCAGAGGCTGGAGCAGTGGGCAGCTGCTTGGGATGGGAGAGAGGCAGAGACACTTGCTGCCCCTGCTCTCCATGACTTCAGGGGGAGGGGGCAGGAGTGGCTGTATGTCTGTTCTGCGAGCGTCCCTGTGCTGTGAGTGGGCACAGTTAGAGGAACATGCACCGGGCACAAAAACACCTAGTTACTCCTTTGGTAGCCACCAAATATATTTCTGGAAGATGGCAGGTGGAAAACACATGCTTATGCCTTTCATCTGTGTCTCTCAACTTGAAAAATGCAGAGTCTTCTCATCTCTGGATGAAGTTTATGAACCTTTCATTTTACATAAACACAAGTTTATTGTAACATGGATGTATTCCAGCATCCTTGGCCACCAGACACAGGTCTTTGTTTCTGGCTTTTAAAATGCATCTTTAAGAACAATTACCTGACACAAGTAACGAAAATGAGCAAGCTTCCACCGAAAGCTGCGTTCATAAGCAATCTGTGGCCCTTTCGTTCTGTGAAAGTAAAGTAAATTGAGGAGCAAAATTAGCTAATAAGTTTTGTTAGCCTGTATTTTATTACTTAAAAGACTGCAGTATAAAATTAGCTGCTGATCAGCTTTATTTTCCTCCTTGTTCAAATTCTTATTGTATATTTTGGGGGCTGTCTGATGGTCCTCATCTTGCATAATTATGTTCATCAGAATTGTATGTGGGATAGAAAGTCTTACAAATGGTGTCAATATAAGTTATCACTGCACTTGGCGTACTTTGCATTTCAAAATGCTTGCCAGGAAGATTTTTTACAATGACAATAGGTGTGTGTACCACTGTATGTATACATTACTGCTGACTTTTGCAACAGTTGAACTTTTTTGTCTATAGTTCAGGGTTGGCCAACTCCAGTTCTCAAGGGTTACCAACAGGTCAGGTTTTCAGGACATCCCAGCTTCAGCACAGGTGGCTCAATCAGCGTTGCATGGGTATATGTAAAACAAACCTGTGCTAAAGCAGGGATATCCTGAAAACCTTACCTGGTGGTATGTGAGTCAAGGGATAATAGGGTGCGCAAAACCCATTGTTTTAGTAGATTTGCTACGGTGTCTGATTTTATTGTGGAAATTTCTTTGGACATTATAAAAACGATGACCTACCACAGATCAGAATTACTTGGCCTGGGATTAAGCAGAAATTCAGGGTATCACACCCCAATCAGGCATTAACTGCCCCTTGCTTGAAAGGCAGATCAGGGGGCGATACCCTGCACTGCGTCTTAGTGAAATCCGGCCTTCATGCCTCATTATATATTCTCAATTGGACCGTCTTTATTTGAATATTGTGTACCAACAAAACTGAAGTCATAAGGCAATTCACCTACAGAACTTAAGTCAGTGCTACCAATGCAATGTGGAAAGTGCAGAAAGGGCACCAGGTGAAAATGCCAGTGTGAAGAGCTGCGGGTGAAAGAAAGCAGCTAGGTAAATAAGCAGGAAAGAAAAAGTATGTTTTACATATACACATACTGCACAAAGAAAAGAACAGTTTGCTATTAAGATGGCATCTCATTTTTCCAATAATATTGGCTACGGACTCTATATTAGTAAAGAGCCCGTAAATGAAGATATTGAAATACACAGCATTTTATTTGCGTCAATATACCTGCGTGTGCCTAGGAACATGATCGGTTCACTTCCAACTCAGACTTTGGGCCTTAGCCTATAACGTGAGAAATACTGCACGGAAAGCCCAATTGATTCCAATGGGGTTTGCAGTGCGGCAGCGACAGATCAGCACCATCACATCTGATAGGAAAAGGCTCGTAGCCACAGAGCATTGGCAATGTGAAACATGCTTTGCATTACTTACACGGATGACTTTCCAGTCCTGGGATCATTGAAAGTGGTGGTCTTTGTGTTGTGATCTACAAAGTATTTTACTCCCTCTCTTGTGTACCGGATCTCCCAGCCCTCTGGCAAAGGATCCTCGTTTTGTAAACTGTGGGGGAGGGAGGAACCATTAACCTGTGTCCTTCTTGGACCATTTCCACTAAACATTGTACAAATTCTGCAAATGATTTATTCTCCAGTTACACTTCTACCTTACTAAACCTTTTTGCTCCTAAAATAATTATCGTGACAAACTTTAGAGCAAAGACACTGAGAACTTATTATTCAAATAAGTATTCAAATAAGCTGAGGTTTAAAGGGACATTCACACCCATAGCTTTAACTACTGGAAACCTAGTTATGCCTAATTCAGTCGTGTACTCACAGTTAACATATGATTACATACCTATCAGCAACATAGTAGTAGATGTGAGCTTCCAACATTTCTAGATTAAAACTGCAGCCCTGTGACTAAATATACTATTTAAGCAGAGTCCATAGAAGGACCGACAGCGTTGAGCCGGGCGGACACTCCGCGATGAGGAAATCTTGAGGGGGCTTCCGCGAGCGTCCGCAGGCGTGCTGAGGCGCAGGGGATTTTCATCCAACATCAGAAATTGTATCTGAGCGCGCTGTCGGCTGAAACACCCAATTGGTGCGAAGCAGCGTCACGACGTCGGTGCTTCGCGGGCTATTGGCCCCATGACGTCAGTGCTCCGCCTCCCGATCGCACACGCTGGCTCGCCTGCAAGTCCATACAATCACTCCTGATTGAGCCTCCGCGTCAGCGTGGAGGAGCACTGTCGGTGCTTCTATGGACGCAGCCTTAGACAGAGCAAACTCTTTCCCAGCTACTAATTGGTATTAAACCTAATATTCAACATTTATATTTGGTGCACTCCTTTTTTTAAAATGGCTACTGTAGGAGTTTCCTCAAACAAACTAACACAAGGGCTGCCAGGCTGCTTCAGCAAAAAAGCAGTTGCAAAAATAACTTTTTGGTAAGTAAATTGAACAAGGAACGAATGAGACAATAAGACTTGCTAGTGCCATATTTGTATGAAGTTAGTTAAGATTTAATGTACAACTGCAATATATATTGTTATTAACTTCTATAGAACGTGAACAGTGAACTGTGTGCAGATCCGCTTCACTTCTAGAAAGATGTTTGTGCAAGTGTGCAACTCTCAAAACTTTTATTTGACACTTTTATTTGGATATTTTGTGGGATATAACCTTTTTGCAAGTATAATCTAACCGTTCAATCTGCAATTGCAAGTTAATAGCATCGATCTTTCCTGTAGGAACATTGTATTCCATTATTAATCATGTTTTGCAGCATGTGAAATAATCAAGTGATTTTCATAATCCTAAATGATGCTCTGCTTCAAATCCCATACTATAGGTGGCAAAGAAGGGTGGGTGGCCGTGTTGGACGTTTCTTTCATGTAGTAACAAAGGAGGGAGAGGGAGTAGGTGGTATGATACATTTTATTGGGACCAACAAGTAGTTTAAATGTTACAAGCTTTCGAACCTCTCGGAGTCCATCATCGGGTATGGCAGAAACACAATATTATATACAGTGTTTTTGAGAGGGTTATCTGGATATCTACATTATATAGATAGATATTTATATACATACTGTCTTGTCCGATTCCACTCTCCCCTCACATCTCCATACTGTCTAGGCCGCCTTTACATTTCAAAAGAGAAAAGCCTTCTGTCTCTACTGTTAATATTCACACCAGGCCACCTGTCTCTACCGCATCTTATTTCGTATTTCCCACTTCCTCTCTACATCCAATGCAACCAGATATCCCCCTTAGGCCGCGTTTATAGTGGCTGCCGACGGAGAGCGTGACGTGTGTACATAGTGTTTGCGCGGAGGTGGGTTGTGACATCACGTGAGCGGTTTGCCCTCATTGCATGAACCGCACAAGTGACCTAGCTGTTGCGCGCGGTCGTACTTCATCGCGCGCTCGTGTCCTGCCTCAGAGGTACGGGCTTTTGTTCGCAGCACGCGCGCCGTCGCGGCCACTATATATGTGCACAAACACTGTATATAATATTGTGTTTCTGTATTTCTGCTGTACCCGATGCAGGACCTCGAGATGTTTTAAAGCTTGTAACAGAACTACTTGTCTAATAAAAGGCATCATACCACCTACTCCCTGTCCCTCCTTTGTTACAGCATACATAAAGGTGATGCACCATGCTGCACCATGCTGCACCATGCTGCACCATGCTGCACCATGCTGCACACTCCCACAGGTCACTAAGCTGAAAGTTGCATCCTGCTTCATGATGCACAAATGAAACATGGCGTCATTGGAAAAGCTGCATGTGATGCTCACTTTGAGTTCAAATATTTAAAACAAACATGGAATAAAGCAATGCGATGAAACAGGTAAGGTCTCTTGTTCCATTTTAAAGCAGCAATCCCGGGTTTTTTATTTTATTATTATTATTATTATTATTGTGCCGGGTGGACACAAAAAAAAACGTACAAATATGGCTTCAGGCTAAAGACAGGAAGTCACAGATTTTCTACTGTCCACGGGAGCGACACCACACCTCAGACATTCTGGATCTTCCAGTTTTGCTGGGTTTGATTCAAATAAAACAAACCGTTGAGGCGGGATTGCGCCTTTAAGCTAGTAATTGACTGTTTGGATGCAATGTTCCTTTCATATACTTAGTGAAACCTCATTGAGTGGTTCAAGTGCAGGTGTAAAAGGGGTTTCAAATACATTCAAACACACTCTTACCCTTGAGTTCGAGGGTCTTCCCATTGTGTTGTTTTTGTATTGTGATTCACAAAGTACACTCTGTCAGTAGCATCCACTCTCCTTTCTGAAAGAAAAAACATCTAATTTGCCTGGATTCATGTGTTTCAAACAGATATTTGGTCAACATTGTATTCTCTTACCCCATCCTGGTGGTAAAGGTCCTAGTGGATCATTTTCTGCTGATAACATTGACGCCTAAAATAGACATTTCATAAATGTTACTTGATGTTTTGAAAGTTCTAAAATGGTCTATTCACTAAACATACCTCAATACATATTATTTAGAGCACGAGGAGGCTTTTGATTTGTGGAGGGCTTTATGTTCCCAACACCAGAGGACTTTTTCACAAAGCCCTTTTGAAGATTTTGTATGTTTAATTTCAACCAGTAATACAGCACAAATATTTATTTTTAAGATGGGTTGATTTAGACTAACACAGTGTCCTGGTGTGTTGCGTCCCCCTGCCAAGAGTGAAACGGCTTCCAGAGGACATGTCGACTGCTCAGTGGGCACTCAGTCTGGAGACTGAGGCGGTGATCCACCTCTACTCTCTTAGCCCAGCATTGGGAGAGGAAAGGACTATTACAGCCTTCAGTCAGAGCAGAGCATGCCCACTGAGCAGCAGACATATCTTAGTTGTGTGGGAAAATGGCTGAGCGTGGGGATGGGGGGGTCTTTGTGTGGGAGAGGCAAGAAGGTAAAGGAGCGAGCTTTGTGTGGGAAAGGAGGTGGTGGAGGGCTTTGTGTGGGGAGGAGGCGCGCGGTGAGGGCTTTGTTTTGTGAAGGGGAAGGTGTGGTATAAGAGAAGAGGCGGTAAGTGGTATGTGTGAGGCAACGTGGAAGGTGAGTATGGAGTATGAGAGAAGTGGGGTGAATGTCAAGTGCATTATAGAGGAACGGATGAAGCAAGACAAACGGGGCATATAAAAAGAGTGAGAAAGGGGCGAGTGTGATGGGTTTGTGCATGTGAGAGAGAGTGCAAGTGTGGTGCGTGAGTCAGGTCTGATGATCAGGGGTGCCCCAGATTTAAAAAAAAATTACTCCAGGGGTGTGCTCAAACAAAGGTTACATACCACTGGTCTAATGCCATGCAGTTTTTGCCAGTCTATCTTGGTTTGTTTGGTTAGTCTACTAATCATAACAGCTATCAGAATTTTGCCTCAGATGTTTAACACATGCTCGGTGGAGCTGGTAAAAACCTCAGCTTCAGACAGAATGCAGATGTAAGAGAAAAGGAAGGTTTTGCATTCTGGGCAAGGTAGTAGAAAGGTGGAAATTACTGAATAGAGGTATCGCTGGTTGAACTGCTGCATAGCTCCCTGGAGTTGATTGCGTTGAGACTGCCACTGTTCAAAGTTTCTGACCGATTCCATGGTAGGTCGCTGCCATGTTGTTGTTCTTGTGTTATGGTCAACATAATAAACCCTCCCGCGATCATCAACCCTTCTTTCCCACCTGTAAGACACATTCCTTGTGTTAATGACTGTAGCCAATGCATTGCTATTTTAAAAGTGTCTACATTTGCTATATCTTATGCTGTATTACTGTAGATATATCTTCATCATTTTGAAGCTATTTGGTTTTAAAAAAAACCTTAGCCTATTCCTCATACAGAAGTTAAAAAATTCCAAGCTAATTAGTGAAATATAACCACCTTACTTAAAAATAGAAATAAAAGCAAATTTAGTGTTGTACTTTGCTTTCCTGTTTGTTTTTTACTTGATGAAGAAAAAAGTAACGGGATTGCACGTTTCAAGAGTTCTTATTTATATTATTGTACTCATCCCGTTTGGTGGTTGCACAATGAAACATCAAAAAACTCTTTGTTTCTCTCTCTCCCTTAACACCCCCCCCTCCAAGATAAATTAGGGAAATCAAAGGAGAATGAGATTCTTAATCAAGCAATCACTGCTCTGTAATCACCTAATTTCCAAAACTGACAATATAGGAAGAACTTTACGTTACCCATGGCCAATGCATCGTTTACCCCTCTGGGGTTTATCACGGCCTTGTGTATGATGTAACATCTCTGAACATGGAGACTGATACATGGCTTCTGCCTTAAACAGTATAAATATTATAGTGTACTACAATAGCAGTTTACTTCCAGTATTTACCTAGTGTTCCTTTGTTTGATGCTTTTACTATGTTACGTCTATATCGGGGGAAGGGTTGGGGGGGAGGTGGACAACTCCAGTCCTCAAGATCCCAACATGTCTCTCTCAGGCTCTAACTCCAACCCCTTGGATATCCCCTGTGACGTCCCCGCAAGGCTCTGTTCTGGGGCCCCTACTCTTCTCAGTGTTCATCAATGATCTTCCTATAGCTTGTAATGGAGTCTCAATACACATGTATGCAGATGACACAATCTTATACAGGCATACCCCGCATTAACATACGCAATGGGACCGGAGCATGTATGTAAAGTGAAAATGTACTTAAAATGAAGCACTACCTTTTTCCACTTATCAATGCATGTACTGTACTGCAATCGTCATATATGTGCATAACTGATGTAAATAACACATGTGTAACAGGCTCTATAGTCTTCCTGCTTGCGCACAGCTTCGGTACAGATAGGGAGCTGGTATTGCTGTTCGGGGCGTGCTGACAGGCGCATGCGTGAGCTACCGTTTGCCTATTGAGCGATATGTACTTACTCGCGAGTGTACTTAAAGTGAGTGTCCTTAAACCGGGGTATGCCTGTATGCACACAGCCATAGCCTCTCCGACCTTAAACACATACTTCAATCTGACTTTTTGAGACTTGAAAATTGGATTTCCCAAAACAAACGTTTTTTAAACATTGACAAAACTGTAACAATGGTATTTGGGACCAAGGCTACATTTTTAAAGCTTCCAGTGACTAAGCTCCAGATCAGAACCAACGCTAATACCCCCCTAACTCCTGTTACTAGTTTTAAATACTTGAGTATATGGTTCGACTCCCATTTAACATTTGGGGTGCACATTGATACCCTGACATCCAAAACCTATGCCAAACTAGGTGTACTTTACAGGAACAAATCCTCCCTAAGTGCTGCTCAGAAAGCGCATCGCACAGTGATGTTAATGCCAATTATCGACTATGGGGACATTGTATACGGCTCAGCACCTCAAACCCACCTTAGCAAACTTGATACTCTCTACAATTCAGTATGCAGTTTTGTTCTCCAATGCAACTACAACACACATCACTGCGAAATGCTCAAAGAACTAGATTGGTCATCACTTGAGTCTAGGCGCAAAGTTCACTTTTCCTTTCTTGCCTTCAAATACTTTCTGGGCAAGTTACCCATCTATCTGAACAAGCTTTTCACCCCTAGCACATGCAGCACCTATCATCTGAGATCTGACTCCAAGAGACTGTTCATGGTCCCAAGGTTCAGCAAACTATCCGGTCGCTCCGCCTCCTCTTACCGTGCACCCCAAAACTGGAACAATTTACTGGAGACTCACAGCCGCCACCAGTCTAAATTCTTTCAAAACTAAGGCTGTCTCACATTGTAATATGGTCTGTAACTGTTATACTGTACGCCTATAATATATATTATCTCTAACTGTGGATGCAATGTCTTGTATATAATGTATACCCTGTTCACTTATGTAACTATGTATTTGTAACCATGTATTTGTCATCTTAACTCTATGTCCAGGACATACTTGAAAACGAGAGGCAACTCTCAATGTATTACTTCCTTGTAAAACATTTTTATAAATAAATAAAACAAGTCAGATTTTCAGGATATTCCTGCTTCAGCACAGGTGGCTGTCATTGAGCCAGCTGTGCTGAAGCAGGGATATCCTGAAAACCTGACCTGTTGGTGGCCCTTGAGGACTGGTGTTGGCCACCCCTGATGTGCATGTATTCTTTAGTCCATTCGTGAAGCATGGTGTTCATTGTTGGCACTATATAAATATACATGTGCATCTTTCCCTAGACCACAAGAGGTCACCACTTAACTATTTAAGTTGACATGACTTGTTCTGTTCATGAGCAAAGAATGGTATTTAGATTTACTGCAGCTTGTTAGTAAATGTAACTCTCCTAGCAACTTGTAGGCAAGGAAAGTAAAATTGTAGCTGTGAGCAAGAATTCATACAGTACTTCAATTGGTGTATTACCAGCCCCAGCTGGTATCTACAGTATGTTTCCTTCTCTGTTGACTTGAGCCAAATTTAGAAATGTTTAACATTTTGTAAAAGTAAAACGTAAAGATTTGGAAAAATGGCAAGATCCAGCCTCGTACCTCGGCTTTGGAGGTGGACCCAGTCCAGAAGTCTTTTATGACTTCAAAGGTTACAATTGAAACGGGTACTTAATCACCATTAAATCGTACCAACTACAGGACGAGGGTCTGCAATTGATGTGTTCTATCCCGCGTATATATGTATGTGTGTTTCATCCCACATGTACCTTTATCATCTCCTTTTACCTTCACTCTATAAATTAAAGGTTCCAAAGGACTACAAAGATGCAGATTAAAAGTGTCCATAATGACCCAGCAAACTCGACTTCTGCAAGGCAAATGTAAAGGAAAGCGGGTAGAAAGCTAAAGTCTCCTTTACAGATCGGGAAAGTCCCTGCCCCACATTTATATCAAAGCTCCCGACCAGCATATTCAGAGTAGATTTGAACTCTCTCTAGGGCAGGAGTGGCCAACTCAAATTCTCATGGGCCACCAACAGGACAGGTTTTCAGGATATCCCTGCTTCAGCAC
Source organism: Ascaphus truei (assembly GCF_040206685.1). NCBI lineage: Eukaryota > Metazoa > Chordata > Amphibia > Anura > Ascaphidae > Ascaphus > Ascaphus truei. The sequence continues at coordinate 79,809,997 of NC_134484.1, forward strand.
AGGTGGCTCAATGACTGAGTTTTGGAGTTGCCGCCGCAACCCTCGCCCCTGCCCTAGGGAATAAGTAATCACATTAAAAGCTGTAGCGAAGTGCTCTGACCTTTAAAAACGGCCAGGTTACCCTCCCATTTTTCTGTCATCTGTACCCATATGCTTCTAATAGGAACATCTGAAAAACTATTAATGTTGGCAGGTATTTTTACCATCTAAAAAAAAACCAAGGCACAGATTTCTGGAATCGGCATAAATATGTATGGATCACTGCCAATACCTTAAAAAGGTTTATGAAAAGCAATGAAAGCCCATCCAGCATCAAATAGGTTGAAATAGACTATATGGTTTTGGTGTGTTATGCTGCTTTGAAGACTTTAGTGCTAGACATATTATAAAGTGTCTTCTTGCACTGTATGGGTTAAGAAACCAATTGTCCAATAATAATCAAAATTAACCGAACTCTGCAAAGAATTCAATTATATTTCAGTATCTCTTATGCTTCTGTAGTGAAGAGTTCCAATAAGATTGTGGAGACAAGTAGATCTGTTTTTTTGCAGATTACGATATGTTTTATCGTACCAAGCGTAGAATTCAGGTCTTCCTTTAGCTCATGTATAGAACAAAAGACAAAAAGCCCCAGTGCTACATCCAACATGACATATTTTATAGTTAAATACTTATCTGTTTATCTTCTCATAAGCACGGGTCATTTACTTTAGCTCTTTGACCAAAGTATTTTAAGCCTACTACCACATCACGGTATGTCCCATCTGTAGGTCCTAACATTGCTGCACCTGCAAAAATCTATCATAACCTCTCTAATGGGGGGGAAGAGTGGTCCTGACATACTGCTCATTCACAAGTGCTTGGCAAGAACTGCAATTAAAAAAGGTGGGATGGGCTTGAAATCAGGGAGGAGGGGTAACAAACCTCCAAATTGTTTTATAGCTCATACTGCTCTAATCTGTCAATAGCTTGAATTTGAAATTGTTAATAGTTAAAGCAGTATAAAGAGAAAAGTGGCCATATTTCTTGTTCGTTCTCCATTATCTACACAGCTGGAGCACGCAGCCGGAACACCTACAGGTATCTCGTGAGTACTTTAGCACTAGTAGCTTGCAGTATGCACAGTATGAGTTTATTCCTTTTCTTATATTAAGTGAATTTACAATATTCACCCCAAGGCTAACTGTGTTAATAGGGTCTATTCCACCAAGAGACCGGTTCACCTGGCTGGTGTTCGACCCTAGAGCCCTTGTAATCACAATAATCACAATATATGCCAAAGGGTGGAATCATATTTAAAATCACCAAGCAGAAACCCTTTGGTACTAAACAAGAGGAGAACCCATGGATTTATCCTGAGAGCAGTGACCTTTTGATGCATGTTATAAATAATAAACACAGAGCTTTTTTGGATGCTCGGATATTTGACTAATTCTTGTTATTTTTTTTTTTTTTTAACAAAGTTCCCGATCCAGGTGTGACATGCAGTTGATCCTTAGTGGTTTAAGCGCTGAATCCTGAGATATTCTCTGTCGTATCCACTATACAAAATTGAACATGGTCACCAAGGTGAGCCCTTCTCTGGCTGCCAATATAAAAACCACCTGATGACATTGCAACTTCCAACTGAACGGCCCCAACGGCTATGTTGCTTTCCCCCGCCCACCCCCGTATATTTTAAACTGAAATTATTGCATCTATGATTTGATAAATTTGACCTTACCCAGGAGGTAAAGGCTGTGGACGTTCCCATGTTGTAGTTCTTGTGTTGTGATCAACGTAATAGGTTCTACCATGTGGATCCTTTCTTTGTTCCCATCTATAAATATGCAAATCATTAGTGGTGACATGTAAAATCTTATTGACAATTATAAGACTTTGTAATTTTGATAATTCAAAAATACATTATTAATGTATTTTGTGTTCTATTCAAATATTCGTTCGGTCAGCCTCAAGGAAAATATCGTACAATACATATACACATACACACACACACACACACGCACGCCGATTGCAGATTTTTTTTTTAACGTTTCCCAGATTAGCGATTAATTTACAATATTTTGTATGAAATCCAGGGGAAAGACAAGGATTCTGGGATGTGGCATCCAAATGAGAACATTAGCTGAGCATACTGTATTGAGAAAATTGGTGTGTGATTTCATGTCCATGCACTTTAACAGATTTGATAGTGTTTGATTTGCCTACTGCATTACACAATTTGTACAGCCAAGTCTAAAAAGTTCTGAATCAGTGATCCCAGTCAAAAACAGCTTTCCATTCTTAATGGACTCAACATTTTCAGCTTGGTCACTGAATCTGAATTGTGAAGCTATAATGGTTGAAACTAGAACGACTAGGTTACCCAGAATCCTTGTTTGCAGCTTAACCACTGTATTATGTGACAACGGGGTCAATGAGATGCTTTGGGGACCTGTGAAAGACATGCAGGGACATGCATGGGTTCTCTATCTTTGGCTACTGGGAGCTTTAAAATAAAAAGACCCTTAGCCTTGGCGAGGCTTCCTCAAAGATGGTAATCAGTTAATCAGTTCAGCGAAATGGGTACAAAGGTTATTTAAACTCTTGGAATTTCAACTTTTGAAGATTACTTTGATACGAAGGTACATTTGTGGGAATTTAGAATCTAATTAACTCCTCTAGTAATCTATTCAGAATAACCTGGCTATTTGTATGCTGAATTTACCTGACCGTGACAAATTCCAGAATAAAATGTTTCCCTGTTTCTTTCAATGCAGTTAAGGGTAAAGTGTTGATCTGAGGCACACATTCAAATGGTAAATGTATTCGCCAAAATAACTTGCTGAATGAAAAATCAGCTGAGAATGATCTCAGGTCAGGGGGATTACATTTAGGAAATTACAGAGGCTGGTTACGTTTTAGAATCTCATTACAAAAACTTTAGCTATATTCACATGTTGTTAACGATTTTACACCTGACGAAAGGAAGAAGTTAACAGTACAACCTAGGAGGAAATTCACTGACAACTTTGGAAGTATGAAATATTTAAAGTTTGGTTTCAAAGTAGGAGGTGAGACTAAACAGGCACAGATACCACGTAAAAGAAAAAGAATCATGTAAAAACATGCCTGAACATAAAAACTGAATTTCACTTTCTCAGAAATGTTATTGTTTTCAAACTGTGCATATTCAGGACTAGCTAAATTAAACACACTGATGTAAACTTTATCATGGCTACAGATAAGGGGAGAATAGTCAGAGATTGCTATCAGTGACATACGGAAGGAACACAGCATGCACGGTCCCCAGGGAATGTTGCACAGTAAGCTCCAAGGTGACAAACGCTTGAGAGTGAAGACACACATATAATTAAACACTAAGACTGAAAGGCGAGTTTACATTGATGTTGATCCAAATCATAGTAATCATGAACCTAATATCCATATTTATACCGGCCTTCGTTGTGAAGCTTAGATGTGAAGATAGATTAGGGCTACCTGTTATTTACAAATCATTCAGTGCTCTTATAATGACAGTACATTAAAATTACCAGCATTACAACATGCCAATTGCAACATATGATGTGATCCCGAGAGGAGAGTCGGACAGATTTCTCTGCACTGCAGGTGCTGCTGGAAAAGATGTGACAGCACTCTGCTCTGTGATCATTAGCAGACTACAAAAACAAAATATATCCGCATACCCAGTTGGCAAAGGCTCTGCAGTGGTGCTGGGCTGCTGTGTTACAGGATCCACAGATGCAGAAGAAGATTCCCTTGGTTTTGCTGCTTCAGGGCTTGTGCTGCCAGCAGCAGAAGAGGAGACAGAGTCTGTAGCCCTTACTTGATCAGACGCAGCGTTGGCACTGCTGTTTGCTGCAGATGTGCTGCTATCTAAAGTATTAGTTGCCTGTACGCCTGCTGTATCGTTAGTATTGTCCGTGCAGTCTGATACGGAGACTCCTGCAGGAGCTGCTAAAGCTTCATGGGAAGATGTGCTATTTGCTTCAGACGCAGCAGTGCCATTAACTGAAAATGAACAAGAATCAATTTCAGAAATGGACCAGAATACATTAATTATATACTTTAAAAAAAAAAGAGAAATGTTAAAGGATGATTTTTCTTGTTGTCAGGGAGGAGAGAAAGTACAGTTTGTTTTCATATCAAAATTAATATTGTAGCTACTGTATACAAAACAGGCAAACATTCTAATGAATTGCAGGCGCTATATAAATAAAGGTACACATACATTTAAACCATAACCACTGAAGTATTGTAGTATATGTTGTGTCATTTTGTATTTTGCGCTGGCCTTTCTGTTTTTGTTTATACATTGAAACCATGATTCGGTTTGAGACTTTGGGCACTAAAGGAGTTTAATTACCATCAGGTAATTCACCTCCAGGAGAGCAGTGTGATTAAATGGTCTGACAAAGGGCATGGATGTTAACCTGACTCTTGCAAAGCCCTATTCCCACTACAACCATATAATGTAAAGCTTGTTAAAATAAATTGGTTACAGTATAATTGCAAATGTCTCCATCATCTTCATAAATACTACAAGCTCTTTCCCACCATTCCCCTAAGTGCAGGCAGCAAGAGCGCCGATCAGAAGCAGGGAAAAGCTCTGAACAGTATCGACCAAGCCAGAACAAGGGCAGAGGGGACAGGCTGCTATCCACAGGACAATAGTTACTCTGTTCCGCAGCACAAGGCTTGTGGGAACCTAGGAGAGAAAGAATGCCTTACATAATCTATACAAAAAAACTAAACAAGGAATATGTTTATCCGTCCCAATTACCTATTTTTTTAAATATTTTTATTATTTAGTGTAACTGTAATGAACAGCATGACACGCAGTTTGGCACCTTTGAAACCCCCATAAAGAGATACAGCAGAAAGCCCCCATAAAGAGATACAGCAGAAAGCCCCATTGGGCTGCTATGTGAAGCACTGGTTTGTGACCTAGTGCTCACCGAAACCATGAAGTGGATATCCCACACATCATATAAATATATTTGTAAATAATAATCGCATTCGGCTTTCTTACAAAAAATAATAATAAATCACCCCCACAAAGTCCTATTGTTCATGGGTACTGTGGAATTCTTCCCTTCTTCCAGTTGTTTGGTCAATTGCTTTTAACAAAGTAGCCAAAAGAATTTCAGAAAATAGAAAATTGACCTGTGTCGTTATTTTTTTTTGTCAAGTGACATTACATTTAACCCATTACATACATTACTACCACTTTGACCAAAGGCTGGACTGTCCACTTTCTACAGCGTTAGTCAGTTGTAATTGCCATATAGTTTAAAACCACATTAAAATTTACATTTTTTCCCAAGTCTTTGAAGTATGCTATAATACACATGAATTATGGCATGTCTCACTGTAATGCAAAGAAAGATCAAAGAAGCAAACCATTTGCCCGCTTGACTGCATAATTAAACATATAAAGTCAAGAAGTAATGTCATTTTGCTTCTGTTGCTCGATTTCCGTTCAAACTAAAATTTTAATATGAAAGTAACTCTTGTAACCAGTGAAATAGAGATAACTCTTCCTCATGATAAGGACTCAACTTTCAAGAATCCGGAGCAATTAACCCTTTATTGATGATATGACTATGGTATAGCAGGTGTTTGTATTAAAAACAGTCAACTTGTGTAACAATGTCACACGCTTACTTCTCGTGCGGTTTATTTGGCCTTGAAATGTTCAGGTTTCAATACTTCTTACGCGGAAATGCCAATGTGCGCTTGTGAGTTTAGGTTTTCTGTTCTTGGAAGTAAGCGGGAGTTGCACATTTGCCGACTTATACGCTTGGTCTATCTGGAGTTCTATATGATATTGTAAATCAATCAGTCATCTGTCATTACGGTACAATAAGAAGAACTTCTTTCATAGCAGAAGAGGCCTGTGACAAAAAAAAAATGAGCAGTGTCCTTCAGGCCTGAGGGGATCAACAGGCCTTTAAATGTGAGACATCCAAAGCTCGTTGTAAATTAAGATCCTCTGGCTCATGGTCTTGTGACAGAAACTTGTTTGTATGCCAAGATATTTTTATTACACAAATGCCACCTCAAAAGAAAATGTTCCTATATTGATTATACTGCTAGCAATGATTTGATCAACAGCACTTTTTATGTAGGTGTCAAAAGCATTACTATTGTAACAGGCAGAAGAAGGAGTTTTTTTTTTTTGTTATCTTGTTGTCAAATGAATAATCTGTGCTTACCAGTTCCATTGCCAGCCGGGGCAGCAAGCGGATTTGGTGCTGGTGTATTTTGGGGTCTGGCTGCAACGTGAGACGGGGAGCGAGCGTCGTCTCCATTTGCTATTTGTGTATTAAAGGCATTCTGCTCTGTGTGGCTGGATGGTATTTCACTAGCTGGTTCATTGGGAACATCACCGGTAGATCTTCAAACGGCATACAAAAGAAAGTTAATCATTTACAGCACGTGACATGTAAACAAGCAGCAAGTGAAAAATGAGATTCAGAAACATACGATTTATCCCAGTTTACGGCATTTTAAACACTTTAGCTGCCACAGGGACCACCAAGTCCCTGCAATCCACTGCAGAAGCACAGCAGACCCCTTCTGGCAGCAACAGGGTTTTACATCATGTTTTCATGCATCACCATTGATCACACTCAACTATCCGATTGAGATACATTTGTTTTTTGGACTTTATGGATTGAAATTAAATAACTGTATATTAGCTTTGAGTTCTTCCACGTTACAATGTTCAATGTTGACCTGCCCTTGTATTGCTGAAAATTCTCATACTATAGTCTGGAATGGATTCAACTGCTATGCAATGTCTTGTTTCCGTCCCAAGCTTAAACATGTACACACCATGCTTTAGACATACTTACAAGACAAGGGAATAGAACATTTTCTTGCATACAACATCCAGTTTTCTTCAGGACTAATATAGTGTATATATAGAATACAACACCCTTGCTATGTAATTATTAGCAAATGGGGAATCCAATGGAGGGGAAAAAAAACCATCGGTGCACAGGAAATATAGCAGAGCCTGAATGTGAAGCTCCGAGAATAAAAAAAACATTTATTATGCTCTATGTGCAAACATGTAGGTACAGGCAAGTCCTGACGCGTTTCACACCTGTGAAAGCGCCTACAAAGTAGAAAACAAGTTTAATATAGCATCAAGCCAACACGAATAAAAATGGAATCTCCTAAGCGTTTCACGCCGTAGCTGGCGCTTTATCTTACCTACATGTTTGCTCAGAGGAGCATAATAAAATGTTTTTTTTATTATTTTTTATTCTCGGAGCTTCACGCCCAGCCTCTGCTATTTTTGCTGTGCACTGCTTGCCATCACTCATTGGCAGAGAGCAGGCAACTCGGGAATCATCCTACGGACCTTCAATTTTCTTGTGTTCATTTTCTATATTTTATCACAAGCACCGAGCCAATGGGATATTTTACTTGTTTGGTGGGACCTTTAGGGATGATGTGGTGAAGGTGGGACGGACGACCAGCATCACAGCGGGTCTCCCATCATCGCCCCCCCATCCTCCCTTTCTCTAAGGTCACACTACAGCACATAGATCTCCACGTTCATGGGCCATTCTCTTGCCTGTTCTCATGGACTATATATAGTATAGGTTCCTGCCGTGTTTCCACGGTTAGCCATTTTTTCAATCACATGAGCGGCTACTGCCAAGGTTTTTCATTGCACCAGATACAGGAATGGTTTTTGGCCTCCATCTCAAACTATGTAATTATTACACCATATGTTCGTTACCCCAAAAAAAAGTGCTTTACACACATCTCATGCTAAGCTAGTTATCCTTTTATTTGCATACATGCATCAGCTGAGCAACTGGATTTGCAAAAAACAACTTGGCTAGCACAAACATACAGCTCACCCCCGTTATAGCGCGATCCGTTACAACGCGAATCCGCTTATAACGCGATGCAAGCGTGGCTCCCAATTTTCATATTTATGAATACTTTACAACACGATTATTGATATCTTAAATACTTTATTGTACAATGCATACAATTGTACATTATTTCTAACGCGATCCGCTTATAACGCGATGTGTTTCTTTGGACCATAAGAAGAGCGTTATAAGGGGGTTGAGCTGTAGTACTTTCTATGTTCTGTCACTCTCCTCACCACTCGAACGGCTTCGTGCAAGAGTCACGCAAGGCAGGTCATAATGCTGTCAGCAAAACCAATGCATGTGGAATGACATCAACCTGATCTACAGCTAAAACTGTAGTTTGATCACATGCTTATGATGCTCAAAGACATTTGTGGCTGTGGTCCGTGCTCAGTCTTACAGATGAGATTCTAATGCATATACACTGTACTCAATCCAGATAAACGCACTTAAGTATCACACTTTTGCAGGCATGTTTACTGTTGCTCAGAAGCCTTTTTATACATGTACAAGTACAGACCGAGTGCTGCAGCAGTTTATTTATAACTAAACAATTCTTTGAAGGTGGCACTTATTTGATGACATATGCAAGACGCGAAAATGTTGAACACAAAATCAGAATTTGGTGCACGATACATACCAGCAACACGAATGTCATAATTGGGACAAAAACAATGATACCATACCCTGTTCTAGCCTCTGAAGAGGGTTCTTCTCCATTTTCACGGATAGCATCACCGTTTTGCTGGATTTCTGCTAAACATACAGAAAGAGACTGCAATGTAAATCCTTTCTTTGTTAACAAAGAAAACAGAATGAACCTTAGTCCGATACTCTTCGAGATGTAACTTACTGGCTGCAGAGGCTGCTGAACTGCAAGTTGTGAGTAATTCAGGTTCTACAATCAAACCGTCTAAAATGACTGTGAGCTCGCCGGTCTGTACAGTGCCATGTTTACCATCCAAGGAAAGTTTTAATTGCTCTTTTACCTTTTTCACTGCAAGAAAAGACAAAATGTTAGTGCTGATCTCCAAGGAACAGTCAAAATTCACTTCTCTGGATTACAGCACAAAAAAGAAAATCTAAACACTCCTTAGTGGATTGCACGTCTGATACCATAAGGCATGCAGGTCACTTTCCTAATTAAGTGTCTTATTCAAAACTTCTGGAATAAAGTAGTATGATACAGTATGAAGACAGTCATAATTATTGGCGATGCCACGACCTAAAGTCTGCTGTTGTATATACAGTACGGTGACCAGACGTCCCTTTTATTTTCCAGGATTGCGGTGTCTTGTTGACTTTTTAAAAAGTTTCAAAAACGTCCCGTTTTTTCTTGCCTATCCGGCGCACGTGCAATCGGCTCTTGCCAGCCGCGCATGGGCGATCGGTGTGGGTCGTGTGCGCACGTGCAACAGTTGTCCCGGGTTTTAATGGGGAAAAAATGGTCACCCTAATATAACATACATTTCCTCCTTCACGGATGCATAAGCACCACATGTGTGAGAAAAACCTCGTCATTAAATATGCACCTCGAGAAAAAGAAAATAAATAAATAGTTAGAGGGGAGGAGAATGCAGTGTTACTGTAATGTCTTATTTCCATGCCATCTGTGATAATGAGAACAGCCGACTTCTGCTTTGGGAAAGTGTACAAAAGCAGTTTTATTACTACTGTGTATAATACATTACTGTGTATTATTACAATGTATTACTGTTTGGTTTCTTTATTACTGCTCTGTTCCGCTATGTATGTTAGAGCAAAATATCTCCTACTATTTTCAGTGTAATTCATAATATTAACACCCCATAAATTCATATTACAGTGTTTCCAAACATATTCAGGACAAATGTTCAATGTTTTTTTTATGCTTACAGTATACTTTTGATATGTTAAGGCCACCATCACTTTGTTTTTACCCTTACACTATATGGGGCAGGGTAGTCACTTTTATTTACTCCACATAACTTGTGTTATGTCTGGTTATACCCACATACCAGCTGCACATTGCAAAGCCAATATAACCTGCCTCAGACTGATGAGACCCAAAAGGGTGAAAAAGCTGTCTGAGTAGGTTTACTGGCTATGCATCTTAACCAAGGCTGTGCTAAAACAGGCATAAGCTCATAGAGCTCCATTTTAAAATGGATAAGAAGTGAAAGATGGCACACTGTGCTCATTTGCATGTCATTACCCAGAATCCCTGGCTGCACTGTTTGCTAAATGATAATGGGGAAAGAAAGTTGCAGACATGCAAAACGTGCAAATGCACCCACAAGCGCTATTTTTATTTGCCTTTTTTTTTTTTACCCTTTTAAACATATACAGTAGGTTTAAACATATACACTTTTCTGTAAATATATTTGTAAATCTCCAGCAGCCTCTTGTTATGACTTACATTTTCTATTATGCGTTTCCAAGGCTTCTTTTAAGTTTACAATGGTTTTCCCAAGCAATGCATCAGCTTTCAAAGTATGGTGGCTCCAAACCTTAAATTCAAGTGTAGTTTGTGGCGTTACATTCCTGTACACAAAAACAAAATGACGTTCATTTCTAAGGTTTCCTTTCACATTATTTAAGGAGAAAGCAAATAAACAAGTATTAACTTTATAACATCAAAACAAATCTAGGCAGACCTATTTGGTTCTCAAAAGCTCATACCTAATACTTGCATTATTTGTGTGTGGGTCCAGTTTAAAGATATTGCAGGAAGGAATGTAGAGGACGACACTGTGGTTTTGCAGAAACAATTTAATTAAGCCAAAGAAAACCAATGTTTCGAATGCTACATGCAACCTTTATCTAGGTGTAGACATAGTCCCCAAGACCACAGTGCCCTCCTCCTCTACATTTCTTATTGCATGTTCTTGTATGGCAGCGGTGCACAAACTTTTCAGCCAGCGCCCCCCTGGCTGCTCTCCCCCTCCTTACCTTGTCTTCAGCGTCAAACGACGCTGTGGGGTCATGTGATGTCACCTTGCCATGGCAATGTGACCCCTGCAGCGTCATTTGACGCAGCGTTGCCATAGTGACGCGTCGCCCAAAACAACGCAAGGGAAGTTACAAAGGCCTCACGCTATCCCCCGGCATTTAATTTAAACCGCCGGAAAAATCCGTCCCCCGTGGAAAAATCTTGTGCGTCCCCCCCCCCTAGCTTTATGGGACCGTCCACGAAGGCCCCTTTGAGCAGGATCACATTATCTAATAGCAGGTGTGCTTGGGGAACCCTCATTTTGTTATCAAGTTTATAGATATTACCATAAAAAAAAAACATTTAGAAATGAATTTATATACGGAATCCTGGATATACAGGAAGCTGAGCCGCAAAGTAAGATTTAAAAAAGAAAAAAATCTAAATGAAGGCTGCTTTTAAACTGCGGGAGTTGTGCTCAAATCAACCAGGGACAGAAGTCACCAAACCGCTACTTGCAGGGGACTGTGTTACTATGCAAAAGCTTTTTTTCTAACAGAATTCTGCATCTTAACCAGTCTCAATGGCTTTAAAAATAAAATGCACAAGAAATAGCAGTGCTGCACACCAAATATTGAAATCAAAAAGAGCTAAATACTTGCAGTTTTGTACCGGTGCTCCTGGTTCAGGGAAAACCTGTCTAAAGAGATCCTGAGCATAGAGATAACATAGATGATCCAAGGCACTACGGATTTTCTAAATGATTTATTGTGTCAAAAAAGCACACAGCACGACTTTGACATACTCAGAGGTCATTCTCAAGTAGGTCGAAACGTCGGGCTGTGTGCTTTTTTTGACACAATAAATTTGTTTTAAAAAAAAAATCCTTATTTTGTTTAAAAAGTAAGGCTTGCTTTTAAGAAGAACTCTTGATTTTGCGTGACCAAAATATTTAGAGACTATATAACAAAATAGTAAAAAAATAAAACAACACTGATTAGTGTTCAGTGTTTTCATTATTTGTTTTTAAATCATAATTTATGTAAAAAGTCTTACAGCTCTCAATTATATATATATATATATATATATATATATATATATATATATATATTAAAAAAAAAAAAAAAAAAAAACCCTGATGCACAAACCTCACACGTTACACCAAAAAAAAAAACAATCACTAAATCATAAGAAAAAACCCTACGTACACAGTCAGCTGTTCCTCCCATTTTGGATTGCTTGAACTACTGGATTTTGCAGTCTTCCTAATTTCTCCATCAACAGCCAGCTCTGTATAAACTGTAGTTCCAAACCAATTTTTCTTCCTTTTCAGTTTGGCACAGGACACTAACAAAAAGAAAGGAATAGATAAAACACAGAATTAGTTCCACCAATGTACTTCCAGTTACATCTCCTGTCGCTCAAAGTGTCCCTGTTCCTTAGGGAAGCGACTCCTCTCGCAATTGATGCATTTATCCCCATTTGTATCAAGTTTCCCAGTATTACTAGCAATTCCCTGTACATTTGGTGATGGTGATATATATATATATTTCCTCATTGCAAACCAGACAAAACAATGTGGCCACAGAGCAAGAGACAGATATTACACACTACTTGAGAGATTAAAAAAATGGCAATACATATTGCACTCTATGGGGATTATTCGTACAAGCCCATGAAATTTACTTGAATGACAGATACTGCAACATATGAATGCAACCGTCTACTATTTTGTACTTATAGCGTCATACCTGAATGACGCACTTTACTGAGAACATACAAGATGCAACATTTGAAAATATGAAGAAAAAACAGTGTTCCACATTCGTGAAATTCAGGCGACTGGCTGCCCTGCTTTTTGACTACCTGCCTCTGTCTGCTATCATCCCGATTCCTGTGCCCAGCAAAGAAAGGTTCCCGGAGGTCAAGGGAACATGCCCAAGTGCTTCCACACCTGCCCTCTACGATCAGAGGGAGTTCGGAAAAAAATATACAAATCAAAAGAACTAATAAAAACATAATATTACATAAAAAGTAAACATTTCTTTTACCAGGAGCGAACGGCCGAGCGCCCCAGGATCCATCATACACATCCCTTGGCACACGGAGGGGCAACATGCTACAACAGAGTGGCAGTGAGGGGACTAGAGTGTGCAACGACCCCCAAACATTACCCCTCACTGCTCCACACACAAACCGCTATCAAGGTAAGTGGGAAGATATCAGGCCCCTTTGCTCATCCCCCATGCACGAGCGCAGACATATCCTGCCTGCAGTTGCCCTTAAACTGCCTAGAGCAGGGCTGCAAACATAAGGCCTGCGGCTCGAACGCCTCCAACCGGCCTACAGACCAGGACCAGTAGCATCTTTATATGTCTCTCGCTGGAACCTGAGGGGAGAGAGCTGGCGTCGGGAAGTGGCTTGTGCTGTCTCTTAGGCTGAGTTTATAGTAATCGCTACAGCAACGCAACTGCGTGACGTCACCGTCGCCATTGCGATTGTTGCACTTGCTGCAGGAGACCTCAAAAGGGCAACAGGGGGCGTGGCCCGTGACGTCACACAAGCGGTTCGCCTCATTGGCTGAACCGCTCAAATGATGCTGACGTCACGCTACCTTCACTGGCCAAAGACAAATCCTTGGCTTCAGCGATTTCGGTCGCCATGTCACTGCGCAGCGCGTTGCGTTTGTGCCCACTATGGGAACCCGCGACGGACTTCAAGTACTTGTGACGGCGCTGTGCGCCGTGGCCAGTACTATAAGCGCAGCCTTAGACCTTCCAAGCTGCTACTGCCCTTCACTGCAGCAGAAACTATCGCCAAGCTTGCTGGGCCAATAGTAGTGCCCAGTTAGCCTCTGTGAGCGATCCTTCTAGAGCGTGTCTCAGTTCCTGAGAAGGTGCGCTGCTTCATCCACTCTGCTCTGATCTCGCTTCAAACCGAGATCACACGCTCTCCGTGGCGGATTTTCGAAAATCCGCCGGCCCTAGGCATTTACATATGCCCGCCACCTCCTTTCTGTCACCCTCCTCCTCCTTCCGATTTGCATCGTCAAATGACGAGGCGGACAGTACTAAAGCGACGACACATAGCGTCTTGTTGCCATGGTAACGCGGCGGCATGGCGGCATTTGACGCAGCCTAATGGGCCCAATGGGAAATCTGCCACTGCTCGCTCTACTCCTCTGGCAGCACAGTCCCATAATCCGGATGGTAAGAGTGTGCAGAGAGGGGAAGTTAGAGGAGAAAGGCGCAGCGGGTGGGAGAGGGGGGGGGGGGGTGGAGGAAGAGCCAGAAAGGCACAGCGGGTGGGAGGGGGTGGGGAGGAAGAGCCAGAAAGGCAGCATGAGGGCAGAGTGAGAGGGCAGAGAAAAAGGGGGAACATGTAGAGAAGCAGTTCAGAGGCATGTGGGGGAGAAGCGGGTGAGGAGAGTAGCATGTGGGGGGAGAAGCTGGCAAGGATGGGAACATACATCTAACATGCAACCATCCTACTATGTATTATTTGCATATTCTGAAAATGGATTGTATGTATAGCCCGAATGAGGTATAATGACATCTAAATCAGGCCCATCATATGCAGAGAGTCTGACACCCCTGGCCTAATCTCCTACCTAGATGTTCCGGGACCCATGGAGATCAGAAACACGCTCGCTGCAGCATGCCTGTGGAAACCAGAGTAGCCTTTGCTGGGAGTCGAAGGGAGTAAGAGTATAGTTTCGGCTGGTCACGATTGGGTTCCGACCCTCCGCAGCGTGGCCTGTGCTCCCAGCTGCTATCTACCTGCCGGCTTCCTCACCACCCAGCTTTCAATTCATGAGAGAACCGACACAGGAACTATGAAGGTAAATGGAGTTGCTGGGGTCTCGGATGTGGAGGTTGGGTGGGCAAAAGGCTCCCTTCCCTGCTAGTGCCCACAGCTGACATTTAAAAAAAAAGAAAAACTAATTTAGTTGGAATCTACGGTTGTCTTAGAAAACTCATCACCATTTGAATCTTGTCTGGTCATTATTCTCTCTCTGTCCATATTCACTATGGATGTGCATATTCTACTCAAATTCTGTATTCCTCCAACAACAACAAAAAGGAAAGCATTTGAAAGGCAAGAGAGCTTACAATTTACACACTATCAATAATAATATACTATCAAAATAAATATGTATACAAATAAGTACACTGATTTTATTGTAGGAAAACAGTCAGACTTATCTTTCTTTTTATTAAACTGATAATACGCAAAATCACCAGATTGCATGAAAAGGGAAAAATATACATAGATCTTCTAGGCAGTGATTCACGTCTTTATCTGGTACTCACTTCACTCTAATTTATTCAGCTATATAGTAAACCAGTGGTTTCCAACCTTTATTTGTTTAAAGAATCCTAAGTGATATTCAGAGGAACCCCAACCCTGTGATCAGATGTATTCTAAATTCTTCTGGATTTGGTACATTTTTCAAATGACCTGAAAATTGCAGGGAACCCTTCAGAGATGCCCGGGGAACCCAAGAGTTCCTAGGAACCCCGGTTGAAAAACACTGTAGTAAAGACTTACATACATGGTTCACTATGAAAAAAATAAAAGGATTGGAGCCAAGTAATTTCTGTGTACTTCTGACATGCAGACACAAGCGCTCTAGTGGAAGCTGCTGCTTTTACTGTTGCGGTTTTAATCTTGATCAGGAGTAGCCAACTCCTGTCCTCAAGGGCCAGCAACATGTCTGTTAAGGATACTAAAGCAGGGATATCCTTAAAACCTAACCTGTTTGTAGCTCGATGACAAGAGTTCTCCACCCTTGGTATAAAACATGGGTGCGCAAACTGTGGTGCGCAGAATTTTCTGGGGGGAGTGGGGGGCGGCAGTTGAAGAGCCCCTGCGCTCTTCCCCCAGGCATATAAATTAAATGCCGAGGGAAGAGCGAGGCCTCTGCAACATCCCATACCTGCTCTGAGACGGCTCTTCAGTGACGTGTCGCAATGACAACGCGGCGGGGTTAAATGGCAACACGTCACATGACGTTGTGACATCATATGACGCGTGAAACCTGAGAGCATGTAAAGAGTGGGGGCGCAGGCAAGGGAGAGTGCGAACTGAAATGGTGGCGAAACAAAAAGTTATTCTTTCCCTCTTCTCTTGAAGTTTGGCAACTTGAGTATCAAATCTTAATATGATTGCTGCCAGTCTGCAGTCAGTAAGGTTTCCTAATCCTGAAATTGAATTTAAGAAATGACACTACTTCAACCAGCCTAATAAATCTGACTCAGACAAATATCCTAAAACCAACTAACTTGATGCTTTCCACAGCTTCTTCCATCAAGGATAGCTGTATGCGTCAGTTACATTTTGTTTAGACCAGGGGTGCGCAAATTATTGGCTCTGCCCCCCCCCCCGCCGCTCGCGCTCAACCCTACCTTGTTTTCCGGAGTCAAATGATGCCGCGGGGTCATGTGACGTTTGACGCCGCGTTGCCATGGTGATGCATCACCACGCTTCTGAATGCCGGTAAGTTGAGAGTTCCAGAGTCCTCACGCGATGCCCCGGCATGAAATGCCTTGGGGAAGAGCGCGGGGCCTCTGCAACCGCCTGCGCCCCCCCCCCCCCCCCCAGGAAAATCTCCCCCAGTTTGCGCACCTCTTGTTTAGACTGTATGAAACAAAATACAAGTTTCACATATAACCGTGTGCATTTACAAACCCTTCTCACTTTATCCCAGCAATATAACTGCAAAATCTGTTTAACTGCTTTCAGATTAAAGCCTTAAATCCGAACAGAAAAAGCACAAAAATAAGCATTACATAATATACAAAAAGCTGCATTATAGCGGCTACACTAATGAAAGCAGCAATCCCACCTACTTTTTTTTTTTTTTTCTGTTTCCTTGTTTAAACACAGAAATTGAGTGAGCGAGGCCTCCGGAGCTGGACCGAGCTATTTTTAGATACATACCAGTTGAGTGGTCAGTGTTTTCCTCCCTTTAGTGAAATCAAAGCGGATGCCAAATCTTGCTGGTCCGGCGAGCCAATAGGAATCCGCACAGTTATCGGAGGGATGACGTCAAAGCATCTCAGACCATTTAAGGGGCTTATTCTATATCCGCCATAGGGGCCGATCCCGTTCCCTATTGAAGGCCAAGAACTCCGGTAACTAAACTGGTATATCTGGAACCTGGGAGCTAAAAATAGTGTGGTTTAATTTCAAATGCCCTGCCTTTAATGTAAAAAATAAATAAATATACAAAATTGTTGGGATTGCTGCATTAATACAGTAACACAAAATTAATTGTAAAGAAAGCAGAGTTTTGCAGTGACTATCAATTGTATGTGCCGATTCTCAATTGCCCATGAAGGTTTTGCCATCTCAAACCAACATACAGTATACTATTGGTATATTGTCCCGATAAAGTATAGCTTGCTCCATATATTAAAACTTACAGGTATACAAAAAATCCTACGAGTGTCTCAAAAAACAAAGTTAAAGGCATGACCAAGAACACAAGGAGCCATCACCAAGATAAGATTTCATAACGCTTTTCAAACTTCAATAACCATTCTGTGAACATGAACGAAGAAGTTATATTATACATGAATGTACTGAAAAACCCCAGGAAAGGGTCATTTTCTCTCCCAATCATCTCATGTGTCACATCATTCCGCCCACACTCAACCTCTGCCTTAGCTATGCCAACTACTCGTGTCTGTAGCTGTAATGCAGGTCAGGGGGGAATAGATTTTCATATTTTTTTTATAACCGTTTACAAACTGTTAATCTTCACGATTTACTGTCGTGCTACATTTACATTAAGTTGTAAATATATATATATATATATATATATATATATATATATATACACTGTATATATTCAATTTACCGACATTGCATGGACAGTTAAAGATAATATATGTTATGGGCGTATGTAACAGCTACAGACCAGATTAAAATGAGACAGCTGAAGTCTTGAAAGAATTTAGCCTGGTACTGGCTTTGAAAGTCTCTGGTAGGTGCTTCCAGTCGTGAGCCATATTGTCAGTATAGACATGTATGCACTGCAATTAAAAGGTATGCACTTACAAAAATGCTGTTGCAAGGGTATGGTATTCGAGGTTTTGGTTTAAGGCCTAAAACTGGAAAGGGCATTACATTTATCTAAAAAGCAAGGCTAGGAACGCAACACAATAAACTGTTTAATGTATGTCTAATATCACATATCTTGCTCTGATTAGACAGTAAATTGCTATTGCATGCGGTCGGTTGCCAGGGACGTGATCGGGCCGTTGCTAAGGCCGCGGTCGCGTCGCTACGGTCCCGGCGGCTAGTGAAGAGGGCGCCGCCATTGAGGAGAGACTCGCACATGCGCAGTGATCGCGCAGGCGCAGGTAAGGCCCCAGAGTTAGGGAGAAGTCGCGCGAGTGTAGGGAGAGGCCAGGGAACAGTGAGGCAGCCCCAGATAGCCTGCGCATGTGCAGGAAAGCGCATAGAAAGCCCGCGAAGCCCTAGCCTACCAGGGAAGGCTCTGAGCAGGGACTACGAGTCCCATGAGCCTCTGCACGCACCACGTGATGCCAGGGAGCCAATAGGGCTTAGGATGACTTGGCAGAAGAGAAGAGATACATTGTTTGGGCTGCAGCTACGCAGTCAGTTGGAGTCCGGGAGCTGTGAGGGAAGGAAAGGTGCGGGGAGTGAGTGCAGCTCCTGCACCCAGATAGGTACCCACACCCCAGGTAGGCCCCAACTCCCCATTAAGTTAGTGGGTCTGGAGAGGGGCTATAGCTGTTCTAGTCACCTTGAGGTAGCGCTAGGGGTAGGATGCCTGAAGGGATAGCCTGTTAACGAGGTCAGGAATTCTGGAGAGGATCTGCACTAGGCTAGCCAACAGTAGGTAGACGCCCAAGATAGGGACGCTGCCCTTAGTGTAGTGCTGTCATTGTCAGTGCCGTGAGGTCTGACAGGCAGGCACCTTGTTGCTCAGCACTTTGGCTGCGAGCATCCAGTGGGTCACAGCTTGTTGCTGCTGGCGCTGGGATAAGTTGAGTAGTAGTCAATACTTTGAAGAGTTAAGGGGGTGGGACAGGTTATTAACCCCTGTAAATCCCTAGGAGTTTCCCCAAAGCCATTACAGGTTGCTGTGCTGTAGGGACGGCCTATAGTATAGCGCGTGTCACGTAGTGCTGTAGAGAAAGGTCCTATGTTAGGAATCCTGTCACAGTAGGGTAGATTAGCTAGGGACACAGCGGACGCTGCGGTTCCTGCTAAGAGGTTCGGATCCAAGTTGGGGTCCGCAGAGACTGTTTTGAGGTTGGGATCGCCCCTGGCGGTCCGCGTGCAAGGAGACCGGTTGGCGATCACATGACGCCATCCTACGACTGATCCTTTGTGAAGTCCTTGCAGGCCCGAGTGCAGGAGCACTCGGCAGGTACTCTATACGTGCACCAACAAAGATCATAACATTCTGTTAACACATAGTGGCAGCGCTGACCACGGGACAAAGGGGGTTGGGCTGTGGGCACTGTGGGGATGTTATATGGTGGTGATGTTATGAGTACAATTGTGATGTATTGTTATCGTTTATTCATTCAGTAAATCTGTTATCCATAATACTGGTGTATGTGGTTTCTGGGTGGGTTCCTATGTTAGGGTCATTCTACATTTCCATAGAATCCTACATAGGTGGAGGCGCTGAAATCGAGACCGTTCCAGAGGATTCACCCCAGGCTCTCACTAGCGGAGGCTCAGGCCTCCTATGAGCCTGCAGGTATATGCACCACACCTGGTAACAATATATGTTCCTTGCACCCACAATATATTTGCGATTGGGGGGGGAATACCCGTTACACCTATAATATATCATACTGCTCCCTTGTAGCTATTAATTCAAGCTCTCCCATTCAGTCAGGCTTCTTGCATTAGCAAGCATGCATTAAAGGGGTTTCCAGTCTGTACTATTGTTATATTATCTACTCCTGCCTTTCTAATTTAGTCTTTAGACCCAAGGTAGGCAACCACAAGTGGTGAATTGGCTATGAAAGTGTGCTGTATTTGAGTTTGTTAGCTCCCACAGTAAAATAAACTTTTTCCTGACGGCGTGTGCTGGTTTCTGCTTTATGAATGAGTCAACGAAGTGAACCAGCAGCAGGTTATAGTGCTGAGGTGAGTAAAGCAGACAAAGTGTGTGTTTTAAATGTTCGATTGAGCAACCTAATTTCTCAATTTTCACATGGTGTGGCGATTTTCACTTCTCATTCACCATACCTGTGGCTACATTGAAAAATAGGTTGTCCACCTCTGGTTTAGACGTTTACTAGAATCATCTGTATATAATGTGGGTGTCTCCCTGCTTGCCCAACTCAATCTTTCCCCTACAGCACTCCTATGACGCCTAGCTTTTTCTCCATTCTCTCCTATTCGGTCTAGTCCAGGGGTGTGCAAACATTTTAAGTCCCGTCCCCCCTGCCTCTTACCTACTCTCGGGCATCTCATCACTATGGTGTCATGTGAGGTCATGGCAACGCGACATTGCAGCATCGTGTGACGTTGCGTTGCCATTTGATATTGCGTCGTCAAGAGAAGCCAGAGAGAAGGTAAGAGGCAGTTACAGAGGCCCAGCGCTTTCCCCTGGTAATCAATTTAAATGTTGTGGGGAAGAGCGCAGGGACTCTCTAAGCGCGGCTTCCCCCGCACCTCGGGGGCACCCCCTGGTCTAGTTCATTACTTCATGCTTATCCCTCCTCCTTCCTAGTTAATCCTTTGGCTGTTAATTGCCAACAGTTATTATAGTTCGATGAACAACTCCTCCCGTCTCCACCATGAAACTCCTACCAAACAAGTCAAAGAATTCCTAAAGAATGCTGGAAAGTTTCCAATTTTGATATTTTCCAACCTAAGGACTCTGAAGGGGTTATTGTGCGACATTGTTATTTGTTGCACCTCAAAGATAGGTAATCAAAATGTATTCACTTTTCCTGCATGTCAAGAAACCAATGACGAAAACAGAGCAGTCAAGTATAAGATCAGTAAAATCCAATCCAAACGTGTAATATTTCCAAGCATTGGCAAAAAAAAAAAAAAAAAAAATTTTTTTTTTTACAGAAGTTCATTCTTTTTTTTAAATAAAAACTATCAATCCTCTACCTTGAATTAGTAAGTATTCCTGCCACACGTGGTAAACCGGAAAACCAACAACACGGCAAAATATTTTACGGTCTAATCTCAATACCTTTGACGAAGTATGTAGCAGAGCACAGCAAAAGTGACATCCAATCTTGGTAAGAATGAAAAAATCCCCAAACTTGATAAAGTGCCTTTGCACGAAACGCGTAGGTGCGTTATATTAGTCCTATTGCTGTGAGCCTGCAATAAAACTGATCTGCCTATTTGGAGCTTGCTTGGGAATTTTTTCATTCTTACCAAGATTGGATGTCACTATTGCTGTGCTCTGCTACATTCTGTACTTAGTCTCTGGATTTCTACCACAACAGATTGCACGCTGTGGATGCCGCAAGCTGGCAGGTAATGGGCCATAGTGCCCTGATATAAGTCCTGTCAGCAGACTTAATCTGCTATATATACCTATTACCTTGAGTTGGGACATATATTTGTGTGTCATTATTTGTGGATGTCAGGTGGACACCACTAGGCACTTCTCACCAAGGGCACGCTAATTATGTTTCATTTTTGTCTATCATCCTAATAACATCTGGACTGATATATATATTTTATCTTCAAGTTCAACACAGAGCCTTATGTGATTTTTTTGAGCTCCACCCTCTCCACCCTCTCCACCCTCTCCACCCTCTCCACCCTCTCCACCCTCTCCACCCTCTCCACCCTCTCCACCCTCTCCACCCTCTCCACCCTCTCCACCCTCTCCACCCTCTCCACCCTCTCCACACTCTCCACACTCTCCACACTCTCCACACTCTCCACACTCTCCACACTCTCCACACTCTCCACACTCTCCACACTCTCCACACTCTCCACACTCTCCACACTCTCCACACTCTCCACACTCTCCACACTCTCCACACTCTCCACACTCTCCACACTCTCCACACTCTCCACACTCTCCACACTCTCCACACTCTCCACACAAATGATGTGAAACAACACCAGATGAGAGATTAATGTTAACAAATTAAAATATTTGGTATGTCTATTGTCTGGTTTTTACAGTACAGAATATCTGGAGAACTGCTGTCTTCAGCATAAAGAGAAACAGGAAAATACATAGCAAGCCGATAAAAGCCGTGGTGCATTCCTGCTGCGCATCACTCCATTCTGCAGCAGATGGAGAACAGTGGGGAAAGGGTAAGCTTGGCTCTGATGGGGGAATTATTTGCTTTGACCTGTTGGCATAGCAGAGGAAGAAACGCCATCATTTGCCAAGAGGAAGTAATGATTTTACCAATAAGAGCCTTCTAAAAAATAATAATCATGTTTGCTCTAAGTTTTAATATGGCATTTTCCTAAGACATTTGACTAAATGCTTCAAATGTAGGTCTAATGCTTAACCCCATCAGTGCTGAAAGAGTTTGCAAAGCGTGATACATATTGCATGCACTCTTGTTACATAAGGTCCTTTATAAAGGTGCAGCTTAAGACCCTGTGGAATGAGGTAAGATCCCAGATGGTGAGTGGATTGAGCGAGTAGCTGACTAAGCAGTACCTACCTCATCAAGAATAATGTATTGATGTAATTAGATTGTAAGCTTTTCGGGCAGGAACTCCTTTTCCTAAATGTTACCTTGATGTCTCAAGCGCCTGTTCCCATTATGTGCTATATTATTACATCATTGTCACGTGTATTACTGCTGTGAAGCGCTATGTACATGGATGGCGCTATATAAGGATATACAGTTGTGTGAAAAAGAAAGTATGCCCTTTTTGAATTCTATGGTTTTACATATCAGGACATAATAACAATCATCTGTTCCTTGGCAGGTCTTAAAATTAGTTAAATACAACCTCAGATTAACAACACATGACATATTACACCGTGTCATGATTTAACAAAAATAAAGCCAAAATGGAGAAGCCATGTGTGAAAAACGAAGTACACCTTATGATTTAATAGCTTGTAGAACCACCTTTAGCAGCAATAACTTGAAGTAATCGTTTTCTATGTGACTTTATCAGTCTCTCACATCGTTGTGGAGGAATTTTGGCCCACTCTTCTTTACAACGTTGCTTCAGCTCATTGAGGTTTGTGGGCATTTGTTCATGCACAGCTCTCTTAATGTCCAGCCAGAGCATTTCAATCGGGTTGAGGTCTGGACCAGGTTCCGCTGGTTCTCACTAACCGGAGCTCCCTATCTTTAAGGCCATCTTTCTGTAGTGAATGGAATCTATCTGGGGCCTAGGGGCAGATTTGGGGCCTAGTCCGGGAGCTTGGTTGCTCCCCGGACACTACCTTCTTCTTCCCTGGCTCCGGATCCACTGCCGTCACTCCCCCTGCACCGCGGAGATCTAGTCCCCTGAAATGGCCGCTCCATCTCTCACTAATGGCCACGCCCGCCTGATTGGCTGTGACAGCCCATGTGACCTATCCCCACCGCGGGGCTTCTGGGAGTTGTACTCCCACTATTTCATATAGCCAGGATATCCCCTACGGAGGTTAGAGAGACACCCCGCTACATACACAACACATACCAAATAATACTGGCGCAAACCAATAAATCAAAAGTCTACACGTATATCTAAAAAAAATGTCCATTACGTATTCATATTAATTGGTTGGAACAGATTCTCCACACATTTATAATGTTGGTACTATTGGAAAACAAATCAGATGTTTTGCAAAGCACTCATCGATACTACTCTAAGTCCTCGGCCATGCTCCCTGCTAGCGTGCTGAGGCGCGCTGAGGCGCAGGGAAAGCGGGTGCTTTCCCTGGCCTTGCGGTTGCTTACCGCACGCGCTGTTAGCGGGCCGTCCGGGGGCGGGCGCGTCACTGGCCGGGGGCGGGCCAGTGACGTCACGGAGCTGGTTCGCCCTCATTGGGCGAACCGCTCACGTGACCAGCCTGTCGCGCCGGCAAGCGGGGGAATTTTAAATTCCCCTAAGACCTGCGCTTCCGCAAGCGTGCGGAAGCGCAGGTGAGCCCCTACTAAAGCCGCTCTAATTGCGGCTGTAGGGGCTCAGTGCTGAGCGGGAGCGCGCCTCAGCACGCTTCCGCCAGCAAGTGGTAAACATGGCCGAGGCCTAAGGCCGCGTCCGTGCTTAAGAGCGACCGCACGATAAAATATTTACATAATTTATCACAAGGCTAACTATACAATTGTAATATTTTGAGACTGCTACTTGTGAATTTGGTAAAACAATGAATCTCTTCCAGAACAACATAAAAGCCTAGGATTGTAATCACACTTCACATACTGTATACAGGAGCTGCAATAAAAGTAACATTCTCTAGAAAGTGATCTCTTTAGCTGCCATTTTAACTGTTCTTGTATACAGTAATTAAGTGTTCAACAGCTCTGCAAATTTAGGCCCAAAATCCTAACTGCGAAAAGCTCACTGAACATCACAATGTATAACACACACTGCTTTCATTAGTGGCTAGTTATCTCCAATTTATCTGAATAAAACTGCCACAGCAGTACTACATTTGCAGTGATTAGGGCCAAGATATAAACAATATATTTAAAAAGCAACATGGGCGTGTGGGCTAAGGTGGGGGATGGGAGAAGAGGCGTGGGTAAGGTGAAACGTGGATGGCTGTGTGGGCACAAAGAGGGGGGTCTGTGTGGGTTACAAAGAGGGGTCTTGGAGGATACGGGGGGATTGGGCGCTTTGTGGGCACAGGGGAGGGGGGAAGAGCGTCGACAAGTGAGTTTTTGTTACCTTGACTGGTGCATGCTGGGATACATCCAGGGCTGGAAAATATATCACCAAGACCAGTTAAGTGGCAGCAGATTTTCAGTATGAAAATACACTATGTAATTGAGGATTTTTAGTGTTCACCACGGCCACTAAACATGAAACAGCAGTTACTGAAGCAGTTACCCTCAGTGACATGCAGCAAAGGAACAAGGGACAGGGGTGGATGGTCAAAAAAAGGGTGGCAGCCACTCTGCCTAAAAAGATCAATGTAGAACTCAGATTTAGTTTGAAAACATTCTGGACCTTCTGGGCTTTCAGAAAAGTGACACCTTTTTCAAATGTGGGTGTAAAATACAAATATGTGCTTCTGCACACATTAAACCTAACATAATACATGGGTATTTGTTTGGGGGACTCGGGCTGTAGCGGCCTTTATATGTGATGTTCTTCTGCTGGAACAGTACAAACCAGCCTTCCCCTCCCAGCGCCTGTCTACACCAGGAGGAGAGGAGGAAAGGTAATAGAAAGGAATAGCCCATTCAGCAATATCATAAATGCCCTTTGTTCTCATATGGTCATAAAAGAAAATGGCAGCCGCCTGCTAATTAAAAAGTTAGATCAGTCTTATTTTAAATATAATTTTATACAGCTCGTGGCAAATCTGGTTCAAAGGGCCAGGGTAGTTTATGTTGTTCCACATTACATTAGTTCACCATGGCTGGGTTCATTTTTTTATTTTTGTTTTTTTCCAAATTTCAAACATCTAAAAACTCATTAAACTATAAAAATAGTCAGGATTTTAATAACAATTTCCAATTAGAACATGCGATTTGCAATGCATTGTTTACCCCTTTGGCAGTGAATGAAATTAAGTGAGGAACATGAACCTTGATAGAATAATCAGAAATGTGCAACCTGACTCCCAATAAGAGCCGACCTCCTTCAATCTTTATGTAGCTTAGTGCCCTGGCTATGTTTTTCCCCGGCCCCAACATTATAAGTCCTGATAGGAACAGGCAGTGTTAGGGTTAAGCTCCTGCACATGGGCCTAGCATGTGAGTTACATATTGGATAGATACAGTGTTATTATATCCAGGTGTGAGTGTCTTGCCTGGGAGGGTACGAACTGGGTCACATGTAGACCTGCCCAGTTATTGGGCAGGGTTACAAACCACTCCCCAGGTATAAGAGTTGTCGCTCTACTAAATGTAGTGGTTCTCCCTCTGTGGGGTAGAAGAGATTCTACCTATCCCCATCAGGAGGTGAGGGGGTAAAGGCTAGCCCAGGGGTCTCAAACCCCTGGGGTGACTAGCCAAGGGAATGATGAAGGAAATGCTGGTTCCAAATAAACACCAAGGTATGTAGTTTTGTCTTAGACTAAGTTATTCAGAGAGAGACAGAGAATGCGCCTGTGGGGAGAACTCATGTTGCTGGCAGGAGCCCTGCAGGATGGGGGCACTGCACCAAGAGACCAGAGACTGAAAGCCTGTCCTGTTGCCGGACTCCCACTACCATCTGCGGAGACTCAGACCTCCTGAGAACCAACAGGTATGCACCACTAACACTCTATATACCATCAGACCTCCCTTGGGGAGGGAGGGAGGGGGGGGGGGGAAGAGGTGTTACATTTAATTTGGCACTTTCCAACAATCATTAGGCATTTAGGCTTTCCCAGGTCTTGCAAAGCTTCAAGTTGGGGCATAAACGCTCAAACTTTGCAATGCATTTAAATTAATGTTCATCATGAGTATTTAGACTCTTATTTTATGGTTCATGGTAAGTACACAAATGTAATAAGCATTTTATGTCTTCTATTAGAAGACAGTAAGAACCTGGAGCACAATCAAAACACTACAGACAGCCAACAATTAAATCCATGACTAGGAGATGACTTGTCAAAAAATCTCTGCAGTTCAACACTTAAACAGGTATGCGACGGTGAGGGGGTAACCAGGCCATCAATAAAGGTATTACGCCCCGGGTGGTTACCTCTGATCCATATTTGGGGTTTAGAGTGTCAGCTCTTGAACCTGTTTGTTGTACATGCAATGCATATAATTGAGCGACAAATAATTTTCTGTGTTTTACCTTTCCAGGTGTGCCAGCAAGCCGAGATTGCTGGGCTATGAGTGTCAAGGGGGGTTTTACGGAGAAAGTTTTGTCAGAATCTGTCTAGGTAGCGGGGTTCCAAAGTTGCTGTATGTAACTGTATGTCCAAAGGTGGCCCAAAAATGTAACCGGGAATCAGGTCGGATTCTCGAAAACGCTTGCGCGCCTCACCGCTACGACTCCTTGCTTCAGCACAGACTAGAAAGGTAAAAGGGGCATAGGGATGTGTGGTATCCCTGAAACGGTAAAGGGGTCCCTAGTATAAGGGGGTGATGCCCAGTTAATGCCCTGCTCACCGAGAAACTGGTATAGGGGTTCTGGGGGTAATACAACCATATACAAGGTTGCGAGGGTTTTTATGAAACTTAAGTCCAGTTTCCAAAGGGAATGAGATACAGCCCTGAGAATGAACCTAAGCGTTTTTTGATTCTACCTCGGGACAGACAAAATATGGGAAAACATATATTGTTTCATAATGTTTTAATAGCATATAAGGCTCTGCGGATTTTAAAAGTCAGGTTTCAGTGTGTGAGGGCTAGTGGGAATAAAAGTAGAGAGTCTCATTCTCTCTCTCATAACCAGAAGACAGACAGGATAAAAGTGTACAGTATATTTTATTAAAACAGGTATGTTTAAAATGTATTATGCTTGTGCACTGTAAAATAAGCTGGGACTTTCAAAGCCGGTATTGTGAGTGAACCAGGGGGCTACCAAACTGTGGTGCCACTGTGTCTACTCGAGGTCCGGACTTGAAAGCCACAGATGCTGCCAGAGGTGAGAAGAACATTTGGGCAGGATGGTTAGGTGAAGTACCCACGTCCTGGGATCAATACAAGCCGTTCCGGCTAGCATTCGCCTTCCCAGACCTGGAGGCACTAGCCCTGCGGGTGGCTTCTGTATAGCAAGTAGCTAAGGTGGCAAACTCGCGCATGCCCTTGTTTCATTCAGAAGATCCGCTTGCCGGCTTCAGAAGACTGGCAGACATCTGATTGGCTGGTTAGAAAGCTCCCACGCTGGGATTGGCTGTAATATTTAGTGAATGAACTTCAAAATACTATAAGAAACCTTGCAGCCAATCCGGTCAAGAGACAGCAGCAGCAAATTTGAAATGACCAAAAGATGCTCTGAGAGAAATACCAGCGAGCCGGCTTCAGAAATTTCAAGGCGAAAACTCCCACTTTGAGGCCAAATTCTGAAAAGAGAACGTAGCGGCCGCGGTTGGGATTGCAAGCCGAAAAGAGCACAGGACATTTGGTACTCTCTCCCCGTCAAGGGATTTCGGCAGCTCCGGAGCAGATACAGCAGTGGCGTCAGGAACTTCATGCCGATATGAGTTCCAGGACATTTCGGGCCAAGTCCCGGTCAACCTAAAGACTTTGTTTTATGGACCGTTTCACCTAGGAAAGGCTAGTTTTCCAGCCCAGACTCCCAGTAAGTGTGGTTTCACTTGTATTTTGTAATCCACTGTGTGTACGTCTGTTTCTATGGAATAAATGACAATTTGTTTTACTATTTGATTTTGCTCAGTGATATGATCCCGGTATAAAGGTGTATATGCCTGCCATTACATTATGTCCACGATGGTCAAAAATTCAGCAGTTCAACACTTAAACGGGTGCATATACATTCCAAAGCAATACCGAAGACAGGGAATACAAACTCCCTGCTGGCACCGATTTATCTGTGTCCTCTGGTGTCTGAAACACAACTCTCAAGGTAATTAGAGTTAGGAATAAGCGCATAACTATCGCAGTAAATCAATTTTCAAATAGCATGATAGTTGTAGAGTAGTCACAAAGTCCAAACCACAAGAAACTCCATGGGCATGCTACCGGCAGTATACAAATATTAGAAAAAGGGCAAATGAGATGGTGCACTGCAGAAAAACACGCGGCCATATGAAGGTAGCAATAGAAAAATATTATTGAAGTGAAACTTCTTTGCTGGCGCTTACAGGGTTTTCATAGGAAAAAAATGCATTGCCTTGTAACGAAAAAAACGTAACAAAAGTGACGTCACGCTACAAATGGGCACGTGCATGTGTCCGTCGCACATGGTCAGAAGAGGAGCTTGCAGGCCCCACCACACATTTGCAGTACCGCCCTTGTCCACCAAGTACATTGGCGCTCCCCCCCATTTCCAGCACGCATGCGCACCATCGGTCGTGGGCCTCTGCGCATGCGCACCACAGGCCTTTGCACATGTGCACTACGGGCCTCTGCGCATGGCCGCGGGCCTCTGAATTCACAGTTAGTATAAATATATTAGTGCCGTGCACATGCATTCTAAGTCACACTTTTGTGTTTTGTCACTGAACTTGTGTTTTGATCTGTTATTAAAAACATCACCATCACAAACACAATTTATGTGACAAAAAACAAAGAAGTTTCACTTAAAATGTGCATGCTCGGCACACACACACTTTTTTTATTTATTTTTTGGCCAATGCCATGAAGTAAAAAGAAGGAAAGCACCAGTGTTAGTACAAAATGTGTTAGAGGATTCGCTCCGTCATGTATTTGCCAAATAAAAATATTTTTCTATTGCTACCTTTACTTTGGCCATAACATTTTCTGCTGTGCACGGTGTCACCTGCCCTTTGTGGAAGGTAAATGATGAATTACAGAATTGGGGTGTGTATGCATTCTCAGAGAGTGGAAAACAAGGAAGTGCTCAACATGAGAAGCAAAATAGCAATCTGCAAAATAGCAATCTGAAAAATAAAACCCACACACCTTAAGAGGGCAATAAATACTTATTCAGGCACATTTGATGGAATGCAAGACCAGGTAGTAAGGCTTGTGCAGAAAACGAACTGGATGAAGTACAATTCAAGAACAATGATTTTGACTCCATATTCAGAAGAAGAAGAAAAAAAAGAAGACCCCCGATAAAATATCATATAGGACTTAGGCTAAGGGCCCGCATGTAGGCTGCTGTACGCGCGCCTGGCGTTCTGGTGGCGCGTGCACAGCTGACAACCACGATCTGCGGTCTGTTACCAGTGATCGAAGGCGCGGGGGGGGGCAGTGGTGCCAAGATGTTCATGGGCTTCACCACGATCATGAAGGCGAAGTGGTCGGAGGATCTGCATCTCTAGCTGGAGAATCCTCTCGTGTCCGGACGTGTCCTACCAGCAGGCTGGGGGCTGGTAGGCAATCTTTATATCTGCAACATCCCTCTGGTAGAAGGCTGTGATGGGCAGGTGCTGGTCGTTGGTGCTGATTAGGAAGCCGGAGGTAGCTGACTCCATGGGGCTTATGAGGTTGAAGATGAGGTCTCCAGTGTCCGACTCCAAGTGCTCAGCTGCCAGCATCTCCGGGGTGAGAGCGGTCAGCACAAACTGGTCCACCTCCATCATCATCATCGATACAAAGCTGGGGAGGGGTGTTCTCTGCACCTTCCTTGGCTGACAGTGAGGTGGAAGTGCTCCTGTCTGACGGGACCAGCTCCATCCCTCAGCTCCACTAGCATTGGCAGGTAGTCCCGGTTGGGTGAGTTGTGGAGGGCGGTGTGCTTGCAGCACAGCCCGGAGCAGATGGAAAGTGTGACAGTCTACGCCTTGCTGGTGGCTGGTGGTCAGGTTGAGCAAGTGCGAAAAACGAGCAGCATGCTGCTCACAGTCCGGTGCTCAAAAGCACTCCTCGTTAGTGTAGTTCAACCATATCTAGCGTTATAACATCCTCTTGTAAAATCAACAAATAGGAGAATCAGTCCATATATGCAAATAGATAGCGGTATTCTTCCACATATTCCCAGCAATACCGGGGATTCTTTTTACTCACGGCACGATGAAGAGATAGCACACGTGTAGTCCCTCAAGTCCGCGCGTCTCCGTTGGCTGGTGTGTAGAAACTTAGAAGTGCAACAAACAACTGGCATATCCTATAGCACAATAACTGTTGAGCTGCCACTCACTTAAAAAACGCTTCCGGACTGCTTCCCATAGCGCGTGCTCCCAGGCCGGGTCAGAACAGAATAAAGATTCCAACCAAGAAAAAAATGGAACAAAAGACGGTGCACTGCTCAATCACAAAAGGAGAAGGGGAATCATGAACAAAAAGGTTTATTAATTAAAAAACATAAGACAAAAAAGTAGTACTGACACAGACACTCTTACACGTTTCACACGCAGGGTGCTTTATCAAAGAGTAACAAGTGATCACTGAGTGCTCTCTGATATAGCACCTCCCCTTAGCCCTAACCGAAAGAGAACCAATCCGGTGCGTAGTTAGGTAAATATCAGGTGAAATCAAAGGGAGAATACCACAGCTAAACACAACGCAGGAAACTTTGTAAGAACACAATTCAAAACTACTCGTGCATATAATATTTCTAGTAAGCACTGAAAAAACAATATAGCTATTGAAAATAGTAGAATATAATCATAACTAAACAATAATATACACGTCTAAAACCAATCTAACAAAGAACTTAGAAAACTAACATATACTTAGACAAAGTTTTAACCTAACAGTACTAAATGTAATATCTAAATAAATAATGACACTAATAATTAATAATTATTAATATAACAATGTAATTAATAGAAAAACACATTTTATATATAGACAACTTCTTTTACGTAATTTTAGCACAATAATTCTGTCCTCAGAATATACATGGTTGGGAATGATGATATATATCTAAGTTAGACTATGAGTTAAGAGTTCTATATCAAAGATACTAAATACAGTATGTAAACTATTAGTATAACAAGTTACAAAAGAAAGAAAAAAGAGGTGAAAGTGAATCATAGTATCTTCAACACTTCACAAGGAGAGAGAACTCTTTAACTGAGAAAATGTTTCAATTCCCATTCTACATTAATACCTTTGGGATAAAGTGTATCCAATACAAAGCTCCAATACATTTCTCTACGATTTAAATAATTGAGTCTATCCCCCCCCCTCTCGTGTGTTGAAGTCCTGAAAAATGGAAATTGGTTATGCCAGCGGAGCGCAAACTGGGGGGCGCGGGGTTTACAGAGGCCCTGTGCGCTTCCCTAAGGCACTTAAATTAAGTGCCGGGGGAGCTACAGGGCCTCTGTAAACCTAACTTACCTTGGCTCCGGTGGCTTCTCCCACGCGTCGCCATGGCAACACGGCGTCAAATGACGTCCCGAGGTCATGTTGCTATGGCAACGTGACGTCATGACGCCGGACCGGGGGTGAAGGGGGGCGCTGAGGCAAGGGGACTGCTGGCAGGGAGCACAGGGAAAAAAGTTTGCATCCCCCTGAGTTATGCCACCTTTATCACAATTAGCATAATGCCTAGATACAGGATGAGACAAATCATTATTTCTAATAAGGCGGACATGCTCTGAAATCCTTGCCTTTAAGGGCCTGATGGTACGACCCACATAACATTTGCCGCATCTTCACCAAAGTGCGTATACAACAACACTTGTATGACAATTTATGAATGTTTGAATCCTGTAACTACGTTTAGATTGTGTTTAATCCTTTTTATAGGTCTGGCATATCTACAAAAATTACAATATCCACAGGAGAAAAATCCTCTGGAAATGCCACGAATACAGTCCCTTCCATCAACTGACTGGAATAAACTCGGAGACACAGATGCCCCAATCGTTTTGACCCTTTTAAAAACCATACGCGGTTCTCTTTCTAGAATTGGCTTAAGATCCACATCCAATCTCAATGTATGCCAATGTTTCTTTATGATGTTTGAAATTTGTGTTGCCTGTCTATTGTATTGCGTGATGAATAAAGGATTTTGAACATCTTGTTTCTTCTCTTTCTTAGATGTACTGTAACACAACAATAAGTCCCCTGTATCAGTAAGTTTAGCTTGTTCCAACGCAGATTTTATAAATTCTTTAGGATATCCTCTTTGTTCAAATCTATGACACAGATCTTGAGTGTTCAAGGAAGATATCATCAGAACACAATCTCTTATATCGAAGAAATTGTCATTTGGGAATTCCATGAACCAAAGATCTTGGATGACTACTTTAAGCGTTCAAAAATTAATTTCTAGATTGAGACTTTCTAAAGATGTTAGTTTGTATAAGGTTGTCTATATCCACAGACAAAGTCACATCTAAATAATTTATGTGATTTATATTAGTTTCACAGGTAAGATGTAAATTTAGATTATAATTACTCAAAGTATCTACAAAAGTGTTGCAAGAGTGAAAATGATGGGCGCCAGGAACGTTTGTAGTGCAACTCTAATCTTTATTCAGGTCCAAAGGTACAGGGACACATCACACAATCAACATAGTTGTACGTTGCTTTACATACTCTTTGTTACGCATGACACAGTAGTTCACCAGGTGGCCACTCAACACGGAACGGGGGTGCATATACTTGGCTCTGTTACTTGTATTGGAACCAGCCCCCCTTCACAGTAATGTCCGTTATACCCAGTCTACTTTGGTCCCTACTATTCTCCATTCCTGGTTGGGTACTGCCACTTTCCTACTGGTGCAGGGGACCACATAGGTGGATCCGCCTGTAGAGCTGATCTGCTGACACCTGGGAGCAATCTGCACATGGCCCTATGTGGCATGTCTGTCTCCCCCCCACGGGTATCTGCGTGCTTCCATTGGCCATCTCATTGGGATCTTTACCAAAGGGACACCGTCCTTATCCGTAACAAACAAGGGGAGCCTGATCTCCCATATTACTTTGGGAGCATACTCCCCCCCTCTCTCCTCTCGTCCTTCAGGAACCTAACCTTTCAGAACCTTCCTCCTCTCCTATATACTCCCTTGTGATGTCAGTATCCCAGTGGCAACACAGGGTGGTGCCTAGTATATTCTGCTGTACCATTAACCCCTTGCAATAAATTGGTAACCCCATGGAGAGTAGGGGAGAGGGGGGGGGCACTTCCTCTTTTGAAATAGGCAGCCATATTGTAAACCATGGGAAGCACGATCTTTGCAGTTCGATTGGCAGCTTAAATAATTGCATTTTCTTAAAGCTAAGCAGCTACTGCATCCATTAAAACAAACAAAAATTGCAACCTGTATTGCTACTTTAAACAGTGTGAGGAATAGGCTGGAAATTATGGGGCACTCAGCTAGATATATGTTGGGAAATAATGGAATCACTATGGCGGTGAAAAGGAAATGGGGACACAGTGATCCCATCCATTTAGGCTTGCAGGGTAGGAGAAGGATTTACAGACAGAAGCAGTTCCCGCCTTGCTTATTCCCTCTGTGCACCCTCTTTTCTTAAAAATAAATATATGTATCTTTTAAATAGATCGGGAATAGGGTCCATTAAACTGGACTGCTGTAATTTCTACTCCGGGGCCCTCTTGGTACCAGAGATACATACTAAGCTGCTCCCAGTAGTGTCCCCACTAGAGGTAAACAAAATGGCAGTTTAAATCACTTATGTTATGCGGGCCAATAGGAAGCAATGTCATCCATGTGATGCTTTAAATACCAGGAAGTACTGGCGTCACGTTTTCCCTAGAGCTGAAATTAACATGGTTAGGCTCCCGGTGACCCACTGCTTCCTACATGTGTAATAAATAGGAGCACGGCATGGTTTGGTCCTTTAAAGCAGGGATGCTCAACTCCAGTCCTCAAGCCCCTCCAACAGGTCAGGTTTTCAGAATATCCCCGCTTCAGCACAGATGGCTTAATCGGTGGCTTATTCTTCAACCGAGCCACCTGTGCTGAAGTTAGGATATCCTTAAAACCTGACCTGTTGAAGGGGTCTTGAAGACTGGAGTTGAACATCCCTGCTTTAAAGCATAAAGCACGAGGCAGCAAGAGGAAACCAGGTCACACAAATCCCATTTCCTGATCTGTTGTGCACCCATGAGATAAATATAAAAAAAATAAATCTATTTTTTGGCAGATGGCTGCCAGGGTGGAATATTCTGAACAGAAACACATTTTCTCTGTTGACCTTGTAAAAATCAAATCTTTTAAAGTGATGAATCAGGGTTTTTAGCCTATTTTAAAGCTGTCCGAGAGGCCTGTTCTGAAACAGCGCACTATTGTCCGTCTCCTATTCTCACCAAAGTGACAAATGAGATAGAAGGAAGAGGAAGGGAGAGGAAGGGAGAGGATAGCAAGTGCTTTGTGTATACATGTATTTCACAATGTATCCATGAATTAGATTTGTAGATACAGGAGTCAACCACACATTATATAAGTTATGGTGGGTAAAAAAAAGTGACAAAAACCCTAAGGCTACGGCCCCAGTCCTCCCTGCTGCACACGCGCCTGGTGACGCAGGGCAGACTACAGCCGCAATCGGTGGTCTGTAGGGGAGTGGGGCCATGACGGGGGAGGGGAGAGCCGGGGAGGGGCATATCTGCCCTTTGATTGGTGCGTGCCGACCACGTGATCACGTCACGGCAAGACAAAATTCTTGTCTTCCCTGCCAGCGTACGCATCACAGCGCTTTGCGTGCCCTCACACAGCCACTGGGGCCTGCCCCATAGAGGGATGTGCTGTTGTGTGTGG
This sequence comes from Ascaphus truei, assembly GCF_040206685.1. Classification (NCBI taxonomy): domain Eukaryota; kingdom Metazoa; phylum Chordata; class Amphibia; order Anura; family Ascaphidae; genus Ascaphus; species Ascaphus truei. Next base: position 79,845,188 of record NC_134484.1, read on the forward strand.
CGCGTGCGCCGCAGCGGACACTGGGGACCTGGCCTAAACCATACAGTGCACAGCAAATAAAAATATCACTTGTGGGGGGCTTCCGGTGACGTCATCGAGTATGGTCGAGTAGAGAGAGCTCCCCAGACCCGTCCGTATAATAGTGTAAAAAAGCACTTTTCCCCTTGAAAATGTTCAAAGTTTTTGGGCTAGTAAAGCAGCTGAAGATGGCATCAGCAGCAAATAAAGGAAGAAAAGTAGGAAATCAAGTAGTGTCTAAGTTTTTCTCACCATCCCAGAAAAACTTGGAGGAGCCGGGCGTGAGCCAAGATGGCGCCGAGACACGAGGCTCTGCGACCCAGCTGGCTAGGAGAATGAAGGCAAGGGACAACCAAAGAGCGCAAGAACCCATAACGCGGTCCTATATGGAGGAGCTGCTGGCCTTGATACACACAAAACTACATGCTTCCTGGCAGGCAGATCTCAAGGAGGCTGTGACCAACGTCAAGCAAGAGATCGCGGATTTAACAGAGAGGACGGCGGCGGTGGAAGTGGGGCTGCAGAGGACCCATGTCAGGCAGATGGAAGCAGAGAAAGAAATTGCCCGCTTAGAAGATGAAATCTTGTACTTAAAATGCCAGGAGGACCAGGAGAACCGGGACAGGCGGCAGAACTTGCGTGTCCGCAACGTCCCAGAAGCGGTTCTACCTGGTCACCTCCGGCCGTACTTACAAGAATTTTTCACCTTGATCGGTGGAGAGGTAGATGAAAGGGACCTCGAGATCAACCGGGCTCACCGAGCTCTGGGACCAAAATCGGATGACCCCAGGCGAAGGCGAGACGTCATAGTCCGTCTGCACAGCTACTCCGCGAAGGAACGGATAATAGCGGTCTGCCGTGAGAAAGAGCCTCTGATATTTCAAGAGGAAACTCTCCAGCTGTTTAACGATTTATCGCGGACAATAATAAACCGCCACCGGGAGATGAAGCTGCTGACTGCCCTCCTCCGCGACAACAGAATAAAGAATCGCTGGGGATTCCCCTTTAGGTTAACCGCAAACAAGGGGGGTAAGTTCCTAACATTGAGAAGCCCCGAAGATATGGCCCCGTTTGCGAGAGCGCTGGGCTTAACGCCCCCACCTACCTGGGCAGAGACCCCGCCGGCTGCGCGAAATGAAGAGTCTGACAGTGGCCCCGCTAGAACATCGGAGAGAATCGCTGCGCTCCAACAAGCCAAACAAAAGTGATCAAGTTCACACTGCTTACCCCGACCCGATTGGCCGTTGCCGAAATCCCTCTCCCTAGTAAGCTGTTATGGAAAGATATCGCCAAGATCCAGCTGTGAAAACCTGAAGAGAACCCTGCTGAGCTACACCCCGTTGCAAGTTGGAGGATTACCCCTGCCCCGGAGAACGACCACCTGCAGTGGAGGGAGCTGAAGCTGTGAGATGGTTCATGCCGCTTACCTGATCGGCGATTTTGGAGGGGGAGAGGGGTGGGCTGTTTGGTTTTGATGTGGCACCTGGTTTTGATGTGGTCCACGGAAGACCCCTCTGGAGGGAGCATTGGAGGGACATCCCCTGCTGACGAACGCCAGTTTCTACGAGCGGTCTGTGCAGTGTTTGGGTTGCGGAGGGGGAGGATGGGAACCCGTCCCGTCCCTCGCGCCATAGTAGGGAACCACCCGCTTCGAACAGAGATATGCCTATGTTCCCCCCATCTCGCCCCCTCTCACGCCTACTGGATAGAGAAGCGTGAACTTCACTGACTCGGCTGCCCTATAGAGAGACTATGGAGGCCCTGTAGTTGCCCAACCCAGGCAGTAAAAAAAAAGTCAGGTGCCTTGTATTATCCTATGAGTCCCCAAGCTAAAAGGTATGTGCACTACAAGCCCCATATCATTCACAATAGCTCAGCTGAAGACCCTTTGTGATGCGTCCCTGCTAGATTGGTCTCGGCCCTCCCAGGATGACCCTTTAGCTGAGAATGCACAGGGAAAATCAGGATTATGTTAGTTTGCCCTCTGGATCTAACCGTTCAATTTATATGTTACAAAAGTTGCTGTGGGTGTTTAAAACTGTTATGATATGCTTATTGCCTCTTACCACTCCCCTCCTTCCCCCTCCAACCCTTTTCCCTCTTCCCTCTCCCCCCCCACCTCTCCATCCCCCTCCCCACCTCTCCCTCCCCACCTCTCCCTCCCCCTCCCCACCCCCACCTCTCCCTTACCTCCTTCGGGATAAGGATAAGCAGTGTTCGACAAACCTATACATTTGCTCGCCCCAGGCGAGTGGATTTAACCCCCGGGCGAGTAAATATTGGCCCAAGCAGCACACATTTGGTACTAGGTGGCGAGTAGATTTTTTTGTGTGGCGAGTAGATTTTTTGGTGATTTGTCAACCACTGAGGATAAGCAAATAGTGTTATCCAAGGCTGGTTTAAACACATTCATCTCACTATATATTGATTATTAAAGAAGTGAAGGACGAAATAAGCGAACAGTTACAGTTAATGCTGGTTTAGATGTTTCCTTACCGTTCCATGACAAACGTCAAAGTTGAAGTAAATGTACTGTTGAAAAATAAGTCTGAACCAACCCTGTTGCAATATACAGTTTTTGTTATATGGTTTGCCGAAATAGAAGTTCCTTGTTGCCCACCCCTCCCCTCTCCCCCCCTACCCTTCCATCCTCCCTCCCCCTCCCCAAAAGGTTGTATCCAGATTTATACCAATCCGGCTACAGTACACAATTCTGGCAGAATGTACGGTTGGAAAATAAGCCTGAATCAACCCTGTTGTAATATACAATCTTCGTTATAAGGTTTGCCGAAATAGAAATTTCTGTTTGATGTGAATAACAGTCACGTTAAAAAAAAAAAAAAAAAAAAAAGTGAGACGGTTTACTTACCCTGTTCCCTTCCCCCCTCGCAACCCTAAATCGGAAGCCTTAAATTTACCAGAGCCAGAGGTGAAGTTACTTAAACTACATTTCAATTACCGTTGGAGTTCCCCTCATACATTAAATATCTGGGAGTAAATGTATTAAGGAACTTTCAATCCCTATACCAACACAATTACCCAGCCTTATTCCGGAAAATCAAAAACGACCTAGATAAATGGGAGGGATATAAAATATCATGGATCGGGAGATCTCGGTTAAAATGAACATACGCCCCAGATTGCTATATTACTTTCAGACTCTCCCGGTCCACGTCCCTGGCTCAGAACTGAAAAATATCCAAAAACAAATATTCCATTTTATTTGGCAGGGTAAAAGACCCAGGATTGCTAGGTCAGTTCTGCTCTCATCAAGGGGGAGAGGGGGCCTGGGAGTCCCAGACATCATGAGATATTACCAAGCCGCCCAACTACGACAGGTAGTAGTATGGAATGCCGACCCAGACCAGTATTGCTGGTTAGATATAGAATCACAATACGCCGGCACGCCTTCTCTGCCAACATGCCTCTGGTCCCTGAACAGAAGAGATATACTAGCGAGCAAATTTAAACTAGGTGCGATGAGGCACACATGGGAGATTTGGACGGAAACCAAATTTAAATATAAGTTCACAACCACTAACTCCCAACGCATCCCAATTTTCAAAAATCCTAAATTCCCTCCTGGATGTAAACCCAGACAATTCGACCAATTTCAATCAAAAAAATATCAGGGCGATAGCTGACCTGCTGAGCCTAGGAAAGTTCCTGAACTACAAAGGATTAAAAAATAAATATGAAATTCTAAAACTGAACGCGTTCAAATATCTCCAGATTCGACACTTTACACAAAAAATATCCCCAACATTAGAATTTCCCCCTCTCACTAGTTTTGAAAGGCTGTGTAGAGATACCGCTCATCAAAAAGGTCTCATAACAAAAATATATGCTGAAATGGAGATGTCAGCAGACCCTCTTACCCACGATTATATGTCCAAATGGGCAGCCGAATTGAATCTGGTTATAGACAGAGAGGATTGGGAAGATATATGGGAATCTGCCTCAGGAACTTCCATATGTACCACAACAAAGGAAAACATTTATAAAATACTGTTCCACTGGTATCTTACCCCAGTCAGATTAAGACAAATCTACCCTCCGGCCTCCGACCTATGCTGGAGAGGCTGCGGACAAAAGGGTGACATGGCCCACATTTGGTGGTCATGTCCAGAGATTCAGAAATATTGGCTAACCATACAAACTGGGTATAAAGAGGTCACAGACCCCATAATACCCATTGATCCGCTGACCTACTTACTGGCCAGGCCAATGGAGAATATTGACCGCCCAGTAAGAAAATGAATCTCCTTCATCCTTACAGCGGCTAGATGCTCAGTGGCCGCCTCATGGAACCATGGCTGATCCAACCAACAAGGTAGAAACCCCTTCATATAGAAGGGAGGTGACCAAGGCATCCGAGAGAAGCAAAGCGAGGCAGGAACCTGGTGGACGGGATAAGAGGCTAAGTGCCACCCCCTTTCCCCCCTTACTTTTCCCCTCTCCCTTTTCCTCTCTCTTTTATCTCCCCCTCTTTGACCCATCTGAAGGTTCGGAGGCCTGACGAGGCCTTCAAAATGAAAAACCTTGTATTAGGCGAAGAAATATCTGTACGTTTGTTCAATGTACAAATGCCTAATAAAAAAATTTGAAACAAAAAAAAAGTATCCCTTGTGAGCACATTCACATATCTCAGGCTGGTCTGCAACCCTGTCTTTCACCATGAGCTCTTAGCATATAGTGCTTCCACTGTAGCCTGGGATTCTGGATAATGACATGCAAAGGAGCGGTGTCCCTTTTTGCTTCATGTCAGTTTTAACATGGATCCCTATTATAAACTTATGCCTGCCGCATTACACAGCTTTTCAGCACAGATGGGTTAAAAGAAGAAAATAGCCACTAAACCTACTCACAGATAGCTGTTTTGGCCTTTTGGATCGCATCAGTGTGTAGCTGGTTATTCTGGCTTTGCGATTTGAAGCTGGCATAAGTTTCAACCAC
>NC_134484.1:79865161-79925161 GCF_040206685.1 Ascaphus truei
AAGATAGAGGCCTACTCTCCCCCCCCCCATATGGGACTCAGTGACGACCCCACTCAGAGTTCTACCTACCAGTCAAATGGGCTGCCCCTCTCACCCTACTCCCCCCCCCCTCTCTCTCTCCCACCCACTTCCCCACACCCCTCCCCCCTAGGTCTTCACTCTCGGAAGACACCACCTTTCCCCCTTTTTTCCCTCCCGACAACTGAGGTTGCCACCCTGTTTCCCCCCCCCCCCCCCAAAAAAAAAAACTGTTACCTGGAAAAATGTTAGGCGATGTTAAAATGTCTGATAAACTGTATTATCTAAATGCCTAATAAAAAAATATGGAAAAAAAAATACAGTAAATAAAAAAAAAACAGACCACACTGACTCAATGTAGTGTTCTTTGTACAGTATATACTCTGTAAATGGAAGGACTTATACTTGGATCATTATACAGAGAAAGAAAATAATAATAAGGCCACACTAAAGCTCACTTGAACAAAAGTATTTGATTAGGTCATATAACAATTGATTAACACACACACATTCCCAGCTAGCTCAAACTCCTACACCCACCACATCATGAATATATATTTAAATAGCTGGGAATGTGTGTGTGTTAATCAATTTGTGACTGGTAACAGTTAAATGGAGGTAAGTGGCACCTCCCCCCAGAGCTCACCCCTCCCCACCTTTTTAACTTGGGAGGTTCTGGCATTTTGCTGAATGGACAGGACTCACTGTAGTTGCTTCCCCTCATACAGAGGTAACAGGAAGGGTTCACAGTTTAGTGTTAGGACCTGCATTTTTGGTTATACCTTGACGTTTTGCATGCAGGCTTAGGCTAAGGCCCCGCTCCCAGAGTCAGCGCACCCGCACTGCAGACAGGCGGTGCGCTGAGATACACAGACCATGCGGTCTGTAGGGAGCGGGAGGTGGGCGGGAGTGGGAGGTTTGACAGGGAGGGGGGCGTGGCTTGAGCGGAGGGACCCGCTACTCTCCCTCCCTCCACGGACTGCAGGAGGGAGCTGCTACTCACCCCCCCCTCCCTCCACGGGCTGCAGGAGGGACCCGCTACTCTCCCCCCCTCCCTCCACGGGCTGCAGGAGGGAGCTGCTACTCACCCCCCCCCCCCTCCCTCCACGGGCTGCAGGAGGGACCCGCTACTCTCCCCCCCTCCCTCCACAGGCTGCAGGAGGGAGCTGCTACTCACCCCCCCCTCCCTCCACGGGCTGCAGGAGGGACCCGCTACTCTCCCCCCCCCCTCCCTCCACGGGCTGCAGGAGGGAGCTGCTACTCTCCCCCCCCTCCCTCCACGGACTCGGGCTGGAGCTGCTACACACACACACACACACGCAGGCACTCATACATACACACATACACACACACACAGGCACTCACACACACACAAGCGCGCACACACATGCAGGCACTCAGGCACACACATACACACACAGACACAGACAGGCACGCACGCACGCAGACACACACTCAGACAGGCACTCACCTGCTTTCACTCCACACTCCTCCCCGCTCCCCGAAGCCTCTCCTCCCGAAGCCTCCCCTCCTCCCGAAGCCTCCCCTCCCCATTGGCTCACAGCCACACCACGTGACGCGTCAACGCTAGGAAACACCATTCTCTTGTGTCTCCTAGCGGCTGACGCGCCACAGTGTGTAGTCAGCTGTGCCGCCAGGGGGGACCGGGACCTGCTCGCGAGGATTCCCCTGCTGGTGGGGAACTTGCGACATGGCCGCCCGCGCCAACGAGCGCAGCGGGACCGAGGCATTAAACCCTTTGGCCAAAGCGGCGTAACTAAATAACCAAGTCATTACTATTATTATATATGTATTTAAACGTTATACTTATTACCATATATGTTTTGTCAATTTGATGTAGCATTGGGCACCCCTGTCTTTTGTTGTACATATAACGATTGATTCACGTAAAGTTTGAGAAATTGTGAATCTTTTTCTTTTTTTAAACTGGTTTGGGCAATAGACTATTTTTAAAAAAAAATTTTTTTTTAGAAAGATTAAACTACTCTCAACCCTCTCAGTCCAAAAAAGTGCCACTCATGGGCCCTTATGACATACACCATATGCCATTGCTCCGTGCTTGTTTTGTAGGTGCTGTATACGAATGGAAGCACTGACCACATATTACACTGAAGGGGCAAGTCCTTCCCCTCCTCATCACATCCCATCCTTGACGCCTCAGTCACTTCTCGCCTCCTCCATGTCCCCACCCCCTCTCCGTCAGCCCCCTCTCCCAGTCACCCCTGTTACACCACGCGGGGAGAAGGCTTTAGATACAAAAGATATATGCAGAAGACCTCAAAATGTGACAAATTCAGCAACCTACCTGTTACGTGCAGTTGCAATCTTTCTTCATGACCGTTTCTATTAGCAGGCCTTGGTGAGGCTGTGGCCATGTCAGGCTACAGGTTACGCCTACAAAATAAGAAACAAATTATAAATATGTGAGCACAGTTAACAAGGTTTATGTATTTAGCTTCCAAAAATGGAAAATTGCTCGAAAACGCCAAAGTGCGTCATTTTAACCAGGCGTGATGTCAATATATTATGGTGCTTTGCTCCATTTCTGGTCTCAAATTGCTGCACTTGCACCATGAGCATTTGGGGGAGTGGTTATAGGAGGCGCCAGGGGAGGAGAGAGTCGGAGCAATGTTCTAAGAATGATATATCTAAAGTTGCATTAAAAAAAAAAAAAGCACCAGGTTTTGGTGGCGTTAAACTTTGCTCCATAGAGATCCGTGCCAACTGTAAGAAGCAATGTTAGAAAGTTTCATACATATGTGTTGTTGTCACAAACTGACAAATGCAAATATTTGCTCTGTGTTTTGGAGCAAGTTGCACCATTCTGACAGCACTAGGCCCTGTGCATTAACTCGTCTTGCCACCAGTTTAAATCCTGATATGGGTGACCACCGTAGAGGTAAATATCAAAGTACAGAGGCAATATCAAAGTACAGAGGTACAAAACAAACACTTAAAGACACACAACTGCTATATATATTTTTTGCCAGGCAGAGCGCTACACTGCCGCTAATTGAGATAGCAAGGGACCATTAATCAAAGCTTTGATCACCACAAATACATGCCAATTAAATACAGCACTTAAGTTATTTGTCAGATTAACTCAACACAGAGTGAGGTTGAGGCTGGTTATCCACTTCCCTGCTTAAAACCGAACAGGCTTCAAATACTAGATGTGATTAAATAAATTTGCCCCAACAATAGCTTGGATACCAAAGTTAACGGTGTAGTTACACTTATGCTAAACAAAACGCTCTTAATATCCACTTTTACCATGATCAAACGTCACTGAAATTCTTAAAGTTAGAGGGGGGAAAGAAAGCGAGAACCATTAAACATCTGCCAATGTCATTTGTACCTCTGGAATAGCTGTAACGTTCCTTCCTCAATAAGGCAAGCACGATACATTAAAAACACTGACCCGAAATGTTAATGAAAAGGTTATATCATATATATTGCAATTAGTAACTCCACCTTTAAACCCATTATCGTCTCGGAAAAATTAAGCAATAGAGAATATGAATACACACGCAACTACATTTAATTCAAGGCAATTCCCTTCAGGCGATGCATTCTATATAGGCGCACTGACCGCTATTACCAAAGTGAAATCACAGTGATTAAAACGCTATTAAGTCAAACGAATAAGTAGATTCACAAAGATTTTTAGGGTTGACACTAAGAAAATGTACATCAGGTAAACAAATATAAAACAGTAAAAAAATTGAGATTTTAACTTCAGGATTATTATTTTTATGCCTGGGGATCCTGCAGTGCATGGTGAAAGTTTGCAAGTAGTGCATAAGACAGTGTTTTTCAACAGGGGTTCCCCAGGCGCCCCAAAAAGGATTCTCTATAATTGTCAGGTCATTTGAAAATGTTACCAAATACTGGAGAATTTACAGTGCATCTGATCTCAGACACGCTATTTGTGATCAGATGCACCGACCCTCTCCGAGACGCTATTAGAGAGGGTTGTGGTTTCTTATATAGCAGGTATGTCATCTGTGCCTGTCCTTCCATGCTCTGTCTGTAAGTCTTGATAGCTGCAGGCATAAGAGTTAAATCTGTGGGCTATTGACCCCCCCTCCTCCCCCACCCCCTTGTGCTTCTCCTGGGAGTAACTAGAGGAGGGTGGTGACTCATGGCAAGAGAGAGCCTACTGTGATAGGTCTGATGTCACGAGTCCGCCCCTTCTAGAAAGCTCTTAGCAGAATGCAACAAAACATACTGTGTCTTTTGGAGCCCTGCTTTGAAGCTAGCAGGACATGCTCCAGAGCTGTAAGCTCCTCCCCATTGCGAGGGCAGGCATGCTCAGCTCAGGCTAGGCCTGAGTAACATCATGAACCCGTAAACCAGAAAACCAGGAGGTGTGTACCACCCAGAAGCTGTGATCTGTTGCTATTCTGGGTCGCTGTGGGATGAGCTGCAGTGGATACAATAAAGAATACCCTTTGACATATACCTGCCTGGATGTCTTCAGTGTGGAAGAAAGGAGGTGTGTGTTCCATAGGGAGTCCCCTGAGTCTATTCAGGACCCATGGGACTGGAGGCGCTGACACCAGTTCTGAGACCATCCTAAAGCCTGTCCTGTCTCCATAACACCGCAGACAGACCTCAGAGCTCCTGATCCTCACAGATACGCACCATATATACTTGTAGGGACTTAGAGGTTCCCTTAGCGTGGGGGAGCAAGTGCTACACTTATTATGCATCTGATCTCAGACAACTATTAGGCTGAGGCTATACTAGGCGCGCGCGGCGTCACAGGTGCCTGCCGCAAAGGCGAATTGTGGCCTAGGGGAGACAATACAGGGAGGCGTGGTTGTGACGTCAAAGAGCTGGTTCGCCCTCATTGGCTAAACCGCTCACGTGACCCGGCCGTCGCGCGACAAAATCAAATATTTTGTCTGAGCGCAGTAGCGCGCTCTATGGATGCAACCTAAGGCTACGGCCCCAGTGCCTGCGCTGCACACGCGCCTGCGAGGCTGATGGCGCGTGCAGCCGAATTCCCCGCTCTGCAGTGACCTGCAGGGGGAAAGACAACGGGGTGCGGGGGCGCGGCTGTGACATCACCCGGCAGGTTCGCCCTCATTGGCTCCGTCACATGTCCTGCTCTCAATTTTCTTAAGAGCAGGAGTTTGTCGGCGCAGCGCTGCGGCCCCCCCTCGCAGCGGGCCCGGCCCCATTGTGGGCGGCTCATCCCTGCAGTAGCCAGCGGGGACCTGGTCTTAAAGAGGGTTAGGGTTCCTTACAATGCATCTGATCTCAGACAAGTTTTATACCAATAGTGCCTCCTCCGTTACATTGGGGAGGGGGGGGGGGGGTTAACCAATAAAGATTCGGCAGGCTAGCAGTGTCGAGAGATGTGTGGCATAATTAGCGCTATGTTCATTTTCTTGACAAAGGGACGGGAGAGACACTTTCAGCCTTAAAATTAAGCATTGTTCATTTATTATATTAATCCTCTCTTTTGCCAAACAGGCAGTTAGAGGGTTTTAGAGGAATGCTCTGGCAGATGTAAAAGAACTATACTTCTCATAGCTGTGGGATTGTGCAAATTGTAGATACTCAGCCCACAAAGCTTCCTTATTTGTCATGAATAACTAGTCTTTTTCCATTATTTTATGTAAACATACTTAAAAAGGGTGCAATCAGAACGGGGTTTTTTTTGGCGATAACTACAGGAATTCAAAGCACTCAAATACCAGGAATGTTTTTATTTGATAAAAGTTCTCTTACAAAATTATGCACATCCGACCCATTTAAACCATGAGACCATAGAATCAAAATTTCCTATAAAAAGATTTATTTGTTCTCTTTTCCTTTGGAGCGCTTTAGGGAAAGAATGTTCAATTCAAATGAAAGTTTCCAGTGCCGGAAGTCCAGCAGCACCAGGATACCACCGGGCCCCTAGCACTTGCAGTCATGTGACGCTGCTGAAACCCCCTGGCTGGTGGAATAAAGTGCAGGGAGGCTCAATTTTACGGTCTGTCCAATCAGGCCCTGGAACATTAGCATTTCGCTATGACATGCCTGCCACGGCCCCATGTACCAGGCACGTCGCAAGGGCACTGAAAAGACTAACAGAATAAAGGATTTTATTTATTAAACTTGCAGTTACAATTACTCAACCACAAAAAGCAAAAACATGTTTAAAAGGTGCAAGCCCACCAAGAACCCAATTTAACTCCCATCTGTGACATGGTGATACATCTAGGCGATTTATGCCCTTTTTTGACTCAAATCTGGCCCCTATAAATAGGTTTTTAAATAAGAAGTTATTATGTAAACATGGTGAACTGAGACTTCAGAGGTGTTTGACATCACACAAGCAGGGAGGAACCTGAGGATTTCAGTGTGTTCAGTAAGAGCTGGTACAGTCAGAGGCCTCTCTCTCTTTCTTTATTGGCTATCTGACAACGGGGTAAGAGTTAAGAAAACACAAACATTTTCCCATTTAGAGGCCCATAAGAAATTTAAAGGAGCCGTCAACCCCAACTAACCGCCATTTTGTTTTACAGAGCTGAAACACGCTATCTTTCAGCTGCGTTGACCAGAGATACTCATCGGTGAAGCTACCAGTATTACTTCCTGGTTTTTAAAGGGGATCCAAATGGCCATCACCGATTATTCACAGCTCTCCAGTGGCCAGAGACTAGGCAGCCATTTTGTTTCCCAAGGGAGATTTAAACCCGGTAAATTCACCGGTAACTCAGGAACCGGGGAGTCTCTAGCTGAAAATAATGGCATTTGGCTCAGATGGACCATGCGGTTCCCAACCCTGTCAAACATGGACGGTAATAAAAGTGGAAATAAGTGCTCCTGTAAATTCTAATCCCCCCCCCCACCCCAAAAGCAATTGTTGCTACATGCATTGTTAGCTTTGTTTAGGGAAGCCAAGACAAAATGCATTACAAAAAGCTGTTATACATGAATATTAATAGAGAATGGGCTCTTTAAAACCTAGCATCATCTAATTTATTTGTGGTTCTGGTGCAACGACATTACACAATCCAACACAAATGTTCTTTATCTGCTCAGTGCGCAGTGGAGTCAGCCACCACAATTGATGCGTCACACATCTTCAGTAGAAGGATGAAGTTAAAAAGTGATGACTGAAAAGTTTATCGGAAAGAACATATGTGAAATAAAACAAACTGAATACAAAGGATACTGGGTTGCCAAAACCCTTGCCGCGAGAGATTGTTAGGGTTTACCCGGAAACTGCACGACACCACCGCCAGAAATGGCTCGGTACAATAGGAATATTGGTTTCCTTTGTCATGTGTCGACAATGGGACAGAGCTGACTGGAGCACTTGCTTGCAAACTAACGAAGAACGTCAGAGTCAATGAATTCAGTAAACAGGAAAATAAAAATTAAGTAATTCACTTGGCCCAAATCACTCAGCCTTGTAAGCAGATGACAAATATTGCCAAACACATTAACAGCAGTATCTGGGGGTGGAATGCACGCGGCTTATAAGAGCACCATTTAAATGCCTCAGCTTTATATTTGTGTTCAACATTCATTCATGTAACCCCTTTGCTGCCAGAAGAACCTGCATTGCATTGCAAAGCCATGGCTCCATTGTCAGAAAGGGGTAACAAAAAAAAAAACGAAAGTTGTATTTAATTCCTCCAAGGACTAAATGCCTATTCTTCTGATGCAGCTTTTTCTACGGTATACATTTATAGTGAAAAGTGCATTAGAAATCTCTAATGGTGCAATAATGTTAAGAGATACATTCAATAATAAAAAGATTATATAACAAGCATTATTAAGTAATGGTGACCAATCACACAGCATTGTTGAGAAAATACATAAAACACCTAATAAATGTTATTAATAACAATACTGACAGACTACAAATACAGTTCCACAAAGAAATGGCATACAGTTTTATACTGCGTTTGTTTCTTGAGTTTTAAATTACATTGATATTCGGATTACCATCTATTTTGGAACGATTCAAATTTGCAGTGATGCTGCAGCATTTACATTTGTAAATGTAAAACGGTCCCATTACAATAAGGTAATTAACCACATCATTAATGCCACTGTTCGCAGATTAAGAGCAAATACCATTTAGACAAAATACAGTCCTACACTGGTGCTTCTAAACACAGACAAGAAGGAACTGTCCTGAATCCTCTGCTCAGATCACAATGAAAAAATACGTGTTTGTTTTATTGTGATCTGCAAAAACTGCAACAAATCTCAGTATCTTCATTAAATATCTGCATGTACCTGCAATCACAGGAAGACCTTCCTCCTTTTCCACTGCCAGATTACTCTGTCTCCAGGGGTTTCATCTAAACCAGTCAGGTGACTCTGATCATCCAGCTACAGGGCTGACACAAACCTACTGAAACCTCCTTAAGGTTTCAATTCTACTGCAGCTTCTTTAGTGGAATAACATTGGCACAGTGGCATGTATTATACTGTACACAGAGCTCGTGGTCACATAGCATTGGAGAACTGATTTTCACATTTAAAAAATATAGCACTGATATAGACAAACTGTTAGGACAACCTATTAAAACAATAAAACTGCAAAATAAATAAAAAAGCAGTAGTATAAATTATAAAGTATGATGATATATATATATATATATATATATATATATATATATACTCAAGTATACTCAGAACAAATATCAAAGAAAATTATGATTTATTTAACAGCACAAATAATCAAACATAAAATACAAAAAATATTAAAACAAACCCTGACATCCTCCTGTGATAGAATATGTATCAGACAGGGGAAATCCCCTATGAAGATACTGATGGACCCCTAATACCCAAGGCAAGGGGGAAAAAGCCAATAAGCACAAAATATATGTAGAACAAGGGGTTAACAATAACCCCTTGAACCTACAAGGCCGGCCTCACCCCTAGTAAATATAAAACCACACAGCAAGCATAGATAACACATGCACCAAATTGCCTAATACATGCTGTCAAATACATATATGTAAGGATGTGGTAGGAACCTCATATGTGTGTTCAGTTGGTGTTTGACTCTGTTCAGTGAGAGGCATCTGGAGTGTCTGCAACAGTGTTGCAGTGTGTTAGAGCAGAGTCAGACCGGCAGTGGCTGATGTAATAGCTGAGCTGTGTGTCTGTGCAGATTAGGCAGAGAGGCTCCGTGGATAAACTACAATTCCCATGAGCTCCTGGGCAGTCACCTGATGTGAAGAACCAATCAGAAGGCTAGGATGACAGGGGCAGGAAAGGGAAGCGTGGGGGAGAGACCACACTAGTCAGAGGGGTTCTGGAAGGTAAAGGAGGAGGGTGTATGCGTGCAGGGGGTCCGTGACCCGCCTGCATACGACAGCTTTACCCAGCAGGCCCTTAGGAGAAATCCCTGAGCCACAGTAGGTTGCTGTGCTGCCGGGACGCCCATAGTGGTAGCGATCAGTCACCTTACTGTGTAGACAGTTAGGGACAAGCGTGCGGAGCAGGTTTGCTGGTGAGCTGCTTGGGACCAGAGAGCTGCACTACGGACATCAAAGACAAGCAAGGATTCGGCTGATCCTTTTCGAAGCATTACCGGTCACCGCCGAGACCGGAAGGTATTTACGTTAAGTGCACCAACACCGGTCAACAGGCGCTGATCCCGCCTTAGGCGTAACTCTTTGAGGACACTAGTGAGTGAGCAAAGGCCTAATACACGGAGTTATTCTAACTACTAGCGCAAGGACACGGTGTGTGGGGCACGCGGTGGTGGGACCCGGACATACTCATTAAGAGCGTGGCTGAGCCACTACTGTACAGGACAATACTCATTAAGAGCGTGGCCGAGCCACTCACGTTATAAGGACATTACCATTTAGCTGCGTTAAGGTTATATTGCATTATAGGTTATGTGTTGGGTTATATGCTGCGTGTGTATTAATATGATAGAGTGCTAAGGTTATTGTGCATATAGTAAAGTTGGTTGCATCATACATGTGTGTGTATATGTTTCTTGCCCAGGGGAATCTCACATCACGGGGATCCTGGGTAAGTGGAGGCGCTGCGCTATAAGTGTTACCCCAGGCTCCCAGCTAGCGGAGGCTCAGATCTCCTGGAGCCGCAGGTGCGTGCAGTTACCCGTAGTCGCTTTAGCGTGTCAGAAAAAGGGCTACATATATTATATACATACACCGTAAATGCAGTTGGTATAATCAAGGCAAACCAGGCACAGTACCAAAAAGAGACTGTTAGTATGGGATCAACAATGGTTAACAGTTCCCGTCAGTTACCATAGTACATGAGACAATCCATGCCACACTGTGATAGTAAAATGTCCAAAGGGTAAAGATCTTCCAATTGAGGGGTCCATCCGCAGGGGAGTCAGGGAAAAACAATCGCCCCAACACTTGTTTCACCTCCGCTTCATCAGGGGGCTGATATATATATATATTTATATATATATATATATATATATAGATATATATATATATATATATATATATATATATATATATATATATAGATAATGACAGTGGTGATTACCTAGTCTAGTCTCAAACCTGCTTGCCATTAAGACCAGCCTCACACTGATGATACCCATCAAGGTTGAAACATGTATGTGAGTAGGTCTAATGGCTTTGCATCTCATCCCAGCCTCTGTTTAAAAGCTGTGTTTAAAACAGCATGCATTGGCTTGAGGATTGGCTTGTGTAATACGAGCTTGAGACAAAATGTGGCACTGAGTGCTCATTTGCATGTAATTTCCCAGAATCCCTTGCTGCAGTGGAAGCGCTGTATGCTGGGTGACAATGGGGAAAGACAGTGTTGCAGACCTGTCTAAGTAATGCAAATGAACATACAGTAATATTTACAGTTGCTTTATGCTTTACTGTGGAGGGTTTTTGTCACTTTTTTTACCCAGCATAACCTTAATGACAGTAGATATATATAGATATATATATACACACACAGTGTTTGACAAACCTATACATCTGCACACCCCGGGCGAGTGGATTTAACACCGTGGCAAGCTCCTATTGGCCCAAGCAGCACACGTGTTTTTTTTTTTTAATTTTGCCCCGCTCGCGCTGGAGGGAAAAAAAAAAGCCTGAGCAGTGCCCTCCCTCCTCCCCCGCCTCTGAGCACGTTTCTGCTCCCCGTAGCAGCCAGAGTGCCTCCGTAGGCCCCCGCATATCCCCCAATGGCCCCCGCATATCCCCCGCACATCCAATGGCCCCCGCATATCACCCAATGGCCCCCGCATATCCCCCAATGGCCCCTGCATATCCCCCAATGGCCCCTGCATATCCCCCAATGGTCGCCCCATACCCCCAATTGCCGCCGCAGGCCCCCGCATAACCCCATTGGCCGCCGTATGCCCCCGCAGGCCCCCCCATATCCCCAATGGCCCCCGCATATCCCCAATGGCCCCCGCATACCTCCCAATGCCCCCCGCTTACCCCCAATGGCCCCCGCATACCTCCCAATGCCCCCCGCATACCCCCAATGGTCGCCACATACCCCAATTGCCGCCGCAGGCCCCCCCATAACCCCATGGCCGCTGTATGCCCCCGCTGGCCCCCTCAAACCGCCGATGTCTCCCGCAAGCTCCCGATGTCGCCCGCAGCCCCTGATGACTCCAACATACCTCCAAAACATGTCTCCAATTGAGACTCGAAAACTGGATTTCCCAAAACAAACTGTTTTTAAACACTGACAAGACTGTAACAATGGTATTCGGGACCAAGACTAAATTTTTAAAGCTTCCAGTGACGGAGCTCCTGATTAGAACCAACGCTAACACCACCCTAACCCCTGTCACTAGTTTTAAATACCTGGGCTTATGGTTTGACTCCCACTTAACATTCGGGATGCACATTGATATCCTGACAACCAAGACCTATGCCAAACTAGGGGCACTTTACAGGAACAAATCCTCCCCAAGTCTCCTGGTCAGAAAGCGTATCGCACAGCAGATGCTAATGCCAATTATTGACTATGGAGACATAGTATATGGCTCGGCACCCCAAACCCACCTTAGCAAACTTGACACCCTCTACAATTCAATTTGTCGTTTTGTTCTCCAATGCAACTACAACACACATCACTGCGATATGCTCAAAGAACTAGATTGGTCATCACTAGAGTCTAGGCGCAAAGTTCACCTTTCCTGTCTTGCCTTTAAAAATTCTTCATGGGCAAGCTACCCAGCTATCTGAACAAGCTCCTCACCCCTACCACATGCAGCACTTATCACCTGAGATCAGACTCCAAAAGACTGTTCATGGTCCCAAAGCTCAACAAAGTATCCGGACGTTCCTCCTTCTCCTACCGTGCACCCCAACACTGGAACAACCTACCCGAGACTCTCACATCCACCACCAGTTTAAGTTCTTTCAAATCTAAGGCTGTCTCACATTTTAATCTGGTCTGTAACTGTTTCATAAACCCATAATATTTATTTTCTTTAACTGTGCACGCAATGTCTTGTATATAATGTATACCCTGTTCATTTATGTAACTGTATTTGTAACCATGTATTATTTGTTTTACTCTGTGCCCAGGACATACTTGAAAACGAGAGGTAACTCTCAATGTATTACTTCCTGGTAAAATATTTCATAAATAAATAAATGGTGAGCGGGACTCCCGGCGCCGTTTCTGGTAGTGTGTGTGTGTGTTTCAGTCAGAGTGTGTGTGTGTGAGTGTGAGTAGGATGACTGACTTGGTCTCTCCCTCTCCGTGTGTGTGTGTCGCTCTCTCTCCCTCTCCGTGTGTGTGTCGCGCTCTCTCTCTCTCTCCCCAAGTGTGTGTCTGTCGCTCTCTCGCCGTGTGTGTGTGTCGCTCTCTCTCTCCCCGTGTGTGTGTGTTGCTCTCTGTGTGTGTGTGTGTGTCGCTCTCTCTGTGTGTGTGTGTGTGTCGCTCTCTCTGTGTGTGTGTGTCGCTCTCTGTGTGTGTGTGTGTGTCGCTCTCTCTGTGTGTGTGTGTGTCGCTCTCTCTGTGTGTGTGTGTGTCGCTCTCTCTGTGTGTGTGTGTGTGTGTGTGTCGCTCTCTCTGTGTGTGTGTGTGTGTGTGTCGCTCTCTCTGTGTGTGTCGCTCTCTCTGTGTGTGTGTGTCGCTCTCTCTGTGTGTGTGTGTGTGTGTCGCTCTCTCTCTCTGTGTGTCGCTCGCTCTCAACTGTGTGTGTGTGTGTGTATGTGTGTGTGTGTGTGTGTATGCGTGTGTATGCGTGTGTATCTTTGTGTGTGTGTGTGTGTGTGTGTGTATCTTTGTGTGTGTGTGTGTATCTTTGTGTGTGTGTGTGTGTGTGTGTATCTTTGTGTATCTTTGTGTGTGTGTGTGTGTATCTGTGTGTGTGTGTGTGTATATATCTGTGTGTGTGTGTATATCTGTGTGTGTGTGTGTGTGTGTGTGTGTGTGTGTGTGTGTGTGTGTGTGTGTGTGTATCTGTGTGTGTGTGTGTGTGTATCTGTGTGTGTGTGTGTGTGTGTGTGTGTGTGTGTGTGTGTATGTGTGTATCTGTGTGTGTGTGTATCTGTGTGTGTATCTGTGTGTGTGTGTGTGTGTGTGTGTGTGTGTATCTGTGTGTGTATGTGTGTATCTGTGTGTGTGTGTATCTGTGTGTGTATCTGTGTGTGTATCTGTGTGTGTGTGTGTGTGTGTGTGTGTGTGTGTGTGTGTATCTGTGTGTGTATGTGTATCTGTGTGTATATCTGTGTGTGTGTGCGTGTATATCTGTGTGTGTGTGTGTGTGTGTGTGTGTGTCTGTGTGTGTCGCTCTCTCTCCACTGTGTGTGTGTGTATCTGTGTGTGTTTGTGTGTCGCTCTCTCCACTGTGTGTGTGCGTGTGTGTATCTGTGCGTGTGCGTGCGTGTGTGTGAATCTGTGTGTGTGTATCTGTGTGTGTGTATATGTGTATCTGTGTGTGTGTTGTGACATAGTCCAAAGATGTTAGGCAGCTTTCTGCCCATTTTAGAGCAGAAAGTGCAGGAATAGTTACAAATGATCCGTTCCACAGCTTCCCATTAACTCAGGCAGCTGGATGGAAAATCCAGACCACAGATTACCATGGCTCTAGTTCTCCCTCACCTGCTCTTCTAATCACATGCACAGGTATTTAGAGCAGAGAGGTTTTGCATTTCTCTCTCTCTCCTTAGAGCCTGGAGGCTGGGGGTATCGCTGCTCCCCTGTTTCCAGTGTCAGGGTTGACGGCTCCTCCACGTATCACAGTACCAGAGGATTTGCCTGGACACCACAAGCAGATAAGACAAAACAAATGGTTACTGCTGTTGCTAAAAGACTGTGCTGTATCTTGTGACCCTAAATGAGAGAGCATTGTTTTAAGCTGGGGAACCAGTTTAGTTGGCCAGCAGCGGTTAGAGAGACTGATTCTGATGTGTAGTTAGATCCCTGAAAGGGATAGGTTTTTGCTTATATGATTTTGGTTTTATTTCTTGAAATAACAGTGTGGGAAATATTGTAACACTGAAATATGTGAACTGCTGAATGAAAGTATCTGAGTACCTCTAACCTTCACATGTTAAAGCTGCAGTACCTTACTTGGATGAAAATAAAGCAGGCAGAAGCCTGAGTTAAGCAGCATAATACTTTGCATGATCCTGTTTGTTGTATAATTAACCCTAGAAGACTGTGTCGGGAAGAACCCAGACAGACGTCAGCACTACAAAAGAGGGGCGTTTGTCACAGTGTGTATCTGTAACTGTGTGCAAGGTGCTGCCTGCATGGATCTCCTGCCTCCCCTCTCCCCCTCCCCTCCGTGTGTCTGAGAGCGAGTGTGTCTGAGAGCGAGTGTGTCTGAGAGCGAGTGCGTGTGTCTGAGAGCGAGTGCGTGTGTCTGAGAGCGAGTGCGTGTGTCTGAGAGCGAGTGCGTGTGTCTGAGAGCGAGTGCGTGTGTCTGAGAGCGAGTGCGTGTGTCTGAGAGCGAGTGCGTGTGTCTGAGAGCGAGTGCGTGTGTCTGAGAGCGAGTGCGTGTGTCTGAGAGCGAGTGCGTGTGTCTGAGAGCGAGTGCGTGTGTCTGAGAGAGAGAGAGAGAGAGAGTGTGTCTGAGAGAGAGAGAGAGAGAGAGTGTGTCTGAGAGAGAGAGAGTGTGTGTCTGAGAGAGAGAGTGTGAAAGAGTGTGTCTGAGAGAGTGTGAGAGTGTCTGAGAGAGAGAGTGAGTGTGTCTGAGAGAGAGAGTGTCTGAGAGAGTGTCTGAGAGAGAGTGTGTCTGAGAGAGAGTGAGAGAGTCTGAGAGTGTGTCAGAGAGAGAGTGTGAGAGTGTGTCTGAGAGAGAGAGAGAGTCTGAGAGAGAGAGAGAGTGTGAGAGAGAGTGTGTCTGAGAGAGTGAGAGTGTGAGAGAGAGAGAGTGTCGGAGAGAGAGAGAGTGTGTCTGAGAGAGAGAGAGTGAGTCTGAGAGAGAGAGAGTGAGTCTGAGAGAGAGTGTGTGTGTCTGAGAGAGAGTGTGAGAGTGTGTCTGAGAGAGAGATTGTGTCTGAGAGAGAGATTGTGTCTGAGAGAGAGAGAGTGTGTGAGAGAGAGAGTGTGAGAGTGTCTGAGAGAGCGTGTGTGAGTGTGTCAGAGAGCGTGTGTGAGTGTGTCAGAGAGAGAGTGTGAGAGTATCAGAGAGAGTGTGAGAGTGTTTGAGAGAGAGTGTGAGTGTGTCTGAGAGAGAGAGTGTGTCAGAGAGAGAGAGAGTGTGTCAGAGAGAGAGAGAGTGTCTGAGAGAGAGTGTGAGAGTGTCTGAGAGAGAGAGAGAGTGTGTCTGAGAGAGAGAGTGTGAGAGTGTGTCAGAGAGAGAGAGTGTGAGAGTGTCTGAGAGAGTGTCAGAGAGAGAGAGTGTGTGTGTGAGAGAGAGTGTCAGAGAGAGAGTGTGTGAGAGTGTGTCAGAGAGAGTGTGTGTCTGAGAGAGAGTGTGTCTGAGAGAGAGAGTGTGTGCGAGTGTGACAGAGAGACAGAGTGTGTCAGAGAGAGAGAGAGAGAGTGAGAGTGTGTGTCTGAGAGAGAGTGTGAGTGTGTCTGAGAGAAAGTGTGAGTGTGTCTGAGAGAGAGAGAGTGTGAGAGAGTGTGTCTGAGAGAGTGTGCCTGAGAGAGACACCAACTGCGCACTGCAACTGTTAGGTATGTATATACAACTTTGTTTTTACTTTGGGCGCCGCGGAACAATCCTGATCGCCTTGGGGAGCCTTGAACCGAAAAAGTTTGGGAACCACTGACCTAGCATACAGTGCTTCCACTGCAGCAAGGGATTCTGGGAAATTACATGCAAATGAGCACACCGTGTCACCTTTTGTTTCAAATCCATTGTTACATGGAACCCTTAAACCAATGCCCACTGTTTTAAACACAGCCTGGGATGAGATGCAAAGCCAGTGAACCCACTCACAGACAGACTGTTTCGACATTGTGGGTCTCATCAGTGAGAGGTTGATTGTACTGGCTTTGCAATTTATGACTTGGGTAGGTCTTCATCACATACAAGTACATATACACACACATACATAATGACATTAAAGCCGCACTCCTGGGGACACATTGTTTTTTTGTATATTTTTAAGAGGTTTGAGCCACGTTGATTTCAGCCACGGGGACTCCCTGCTTCCCAAGATACATACATCGGAAGGTGGGGCCAGTATCCGAGTCATGTAGGCCAATAAGAAGCCACAAGGCATGACATCCTTGCTTTTTATAGGCCCGCAGGGCGCATGACATTTAAAGCCACCATTTAGATAGCCACGACTACCTCCATCTAGGCTGTTACCCCTGTACGAGGTAGCCACACAAAAAAAGTGTTGCCAGGAGTGCCTCCTTAAAGCATCAATTCCCCTCTCCCCGGTGCAGTAGGTTTTTACCTAAAATGGGTGCGTACAAAGGGTTTGTTTTAATAATTGGTGATGCTTTGTTACATATTGTAATAAGAGCAACCTCATTTCTACCATCAATTCCATCCGCCCATCAATTTGAAATGTCCTATTTAGGACATCCTCTACTCCCCTTTGAGGTTAGGATTTATTTAATATTTTTTTGAGGGTTGGGGGAGTGGGGTATTTAAGACTTGGGATTGAATAAAATCTGTGTTTCTGGAGCAATTTCTTCAAAAGGTGTTGGAATTGCCCAAAAGGGATATTTCGGATCCACTTAAGATGATAATTACCAATAATCTCCAGATAGTGATTGCAAAGCAATTGTTTTAATACTTTGGTGTGTATCCTGTTTTCAGTAAAAAATAGATCAAACTAAATGTGACATTCTGAACTTGTCAAAAAAGTCTAAAGAAAAGCAAGTCCCATCCTATTATTGATTAGACCTTTCTTAAAAGCCTCTGATGAACTGTCCTCTTTCCAAATAAAAAAATCATCATCAATATATATCTGACATAAACATAAATGGAAAAGGTTATTAAGCCAACTACAGAGTTTCTCCCAGTACCTATGAAGAGGTTAGCATAACTGGGTGCTGACTTTGTGCCCCATAGCTGTTCCACAAATTTGTACAGTAAAATTCATCACAAAATAAAAAGTAGTGTGTTAAAGAAAAGAAAATGCTCCTAACAAAATCCCTTTGTTCTAAAGTTAAAGCAGCACTATTTTTCTTACCCGAGGCTCCAGTGTGTTCCCAAGAGTTTAACTGCACTGCTTCTGCTTCCATCTCAAGACAACCTTCATATTGCCAGTAAATTAACTCTTCAATATCACAGGCAAAAATACTTACCCAGGAGGAAAATATGGCTGCCAGGTGAGCCTTGGCTAATGTGGTCAACAGAAAGCCTTTCTATCTGTGCCAGCCAACAGAGGAAGGAGCAAGAGTGACCCAGTAGCCAGATCCCAATGGGAGTACAAACTCCATACCAGGCGACTATAACTTTCTTTTAGAACCATTTGAGTGTATTATATACAGGTTTATTATTTAATTGTGCCTATAAAGAATTTCTGCACCCCTTGTATTTTGTTTTGTAACAGTGGTGGCCATATTTCTAGTTATTTTAATTAAAATAAAATGTAAAAGCAACCAGGGGGTCCCCAGTGTTGAGAGCACCACACAGTTGTGCTCTGCCGGGGAACCTTGTAGTATTAAAGGGAATACAATGGATTTAGGGGGGGTTCGGAGGGAGATTCCTTTAAACCATTATCCAATCTAAGATAACCAACTGCACTAAACATTTCCTCATTGGAGATCATGTTAGTTTTCCATTCCAGTTCATTAATGATACGGAGTGAATGTACAGTGTCCCATAAACTTGATTTGAAGGAGACCTCAAGCCCCTGCAGCATATGGCCCACAAGAAAGCAGGTCCCTCTGTGGATGGCATGTCCTAACACAAATTACTAATACTTATTGGACTGTGGGCTTTTAAACTAAGGCCTGGGACATAGTTGTTCTAGCAGTGCGGAGGCGCGCTGAGGCTAAGGGAAAGCGGTGCTTTCCCTGGCCTTACACAGCGCGCCGTCAGGGGGCAGGTCGGGGGCGGGCCAGTGACGTCACGGAGCTGGTTCGCCCTCATTGGGCGAACCGCTCACGTGACCGGCCCTGCGCTCTGGCAAGCGGGGGAATTTCAAAACTCCGTCAGACACGCGCTTCCCCAAGCGTGCTGACGCGTGCGCGAGCCCCTGCTAAAGCCGCTCTCATTGCGGCTGCAGGGGCTTATGCGCTGACCATGTTTTTCTATTATCCATTCATTTTTTAATTTGGAATATGTTATTGATTTTCTATTTCATTATTCTAAAACATAAATAGTCCTGGACGTCTAGGTAGCACTATACTTCAACACGCACGCACGCACGCACACACACACACAATTAGTAAAACTCCCAAGAATGAAAATATGCCTCCCAAATGTTTAGAGGTGTAATTTTACTAGAGAAAGCAGCTAAAGCAACCTGTGTTCTGTAATTACTGGCAAGAGCCGGTTACTTTCTTTTTTCCCAAGTACATGAAAGCAGATTGTCATTCTCTTCCTTTTTGGAGGAGGGGGAGGGGGGATTCCCATAAAGTGCTCACATGTTAACCACCATTTCAATGGCCGATAAAGTGCTATCTACAACTTCAACTGTTGTGGCATTTTATTATTTTTCGGGAGCGTTCCCCGTAATCATCAGGGTTTTAAGATTCCTTATATATGTGCAGTTTTACCACATACAAAAAGTTACTATTTCACCCGCTTATGCACTGCAGTAAACTGCATGGTAGATAAATATTGTATTCACTGAATCTAATAAGGTAACAAAATAAGAAATTCCCATTTAGTTGCAGCTGAAACTATACACATATAGCAGAGTCTGTCAAATGTTCTGATGTACTGGAGGGCTTCTAAATACAGTATATCACAAAAATGCATTGGCACATGTCAAAAATAAACTGCTAAGGGGTATTTGTAATCTATGATAGACAGATCGGAGACAAAACAATATCGCATAACTAAGAAAATGATTCAATCACAACAACTGAAAAGCAAAGAGCCATCAGTAGGTACTGTAATAGCTTCACAGAGGTTTTTAAGATAATAGGTACTTTGCCTCCTGAGAAGGAACTCTACATGTTTGTGTGCATGCATCTATCCGTTAGTATTTTATTTACTGATAGCGAGGGCCACTGGGGATAGCCAACAGTCGTTCCAGAAATGGGTATTAATACGTTTCTATGGGAAGAGAAAATAACAATAAAAAAAGAAACCGCTCCACTCCACTCAGCATCCTAAAACTGGGGGAAGACAAAATGCATGAGTTGGATAAGATACAGTTTCTGCATCTGATCAAAAAACGTGCAACCCCGTTTGAAATTAACATTATATTTTTATGTTAGCAGGTAAAACCAAAACCAAACCCTAAATCTGTAAGAGCCTGTGTTTGGGACTGTCAGAGCCCTAGCTCCAAAACCATGAAACCTGGACACCTGAAACTCTGCATGTAAACTAAGTGGGCCCCAAGGGTGCTAGGGGTGTGCACCTGGGGGTTATATTTAATTTTGTTCCAGCGAGCCTGCTGATTGGCCTTTGTTTCACAGAGATGTATGTGATTGGTCACCACTCTGAGCTGGCGGCCATCCGGACATGCCATTAGGGGTAGAACGTAGGCCGTGCGTGTGTAAAAAAGAGGGAGGGGGATGTAAGAGAGGTAACGAGAAAGAGGGGGAGAGAAATACATGTGGGGAGGGAGAGGATGGGAGGGGTTAGTGTGAGAATTGGGCATGAGGGAGGGGGAGACGTGAGGGAGTGCGTCAGTGAAGAGGGTGGGTGTCATAATTTGGGGTGGGAGTCAGTGAATGGGGGTTGGGGTGCAGCCTCAATGACTGGAAGGTGGAATTATTGACCAAGTTAAAGAGGGCGCCATTATTGATTGATTCAGTGTGTCAAGTCTGCGATTGAAAGGATGACTCCAGAGTATAGCAACCCATGCGAAGCCAGGTTCTTTAGCTAATTAATAAAATGTTAAAAAAAAGAAAGCTCAAAGGCAAAAGGTTTGCAGATGAAACCAAGTTAGTTTTTTGATAACTAAAAATTATATTTGCTTTAGGGCTTTCAAACACCAAAATGTGTGACACATTGGAATAGCCAATGTTTCTGGAAAAAAAAGTTTAATAATTCACCTGCCCAAAAACCAACTGCCCTTTTATGTATAGAGAGATCATTAACCCAACTGCAAACATTTCTCAGCCATGCAAAACGTTCAATTTGGCTGTGGAACAACTGCACTAACCAAGCACTTTCTAAAGCAAAAACAAGTGGGATCATAGCACACTTCAGCATTTTAAAATGTTCAAACAGATCAATTTACTAAAACAAAATTCCTATTGGTATTAGATTAACAAATTATTTCAGGCATGGGTCTAAGTATTAATACACTGCGCATCGCCTGAAAAGCTGGCTACAGTGTAGCACAGTGGCAAAACTAAAATGAAAGATCTTAGCACCGATTCCTTTTTTCCCGTGGAGTTTGCAGTTATGAGCGCACTGAAACTGAAGAGCACAGCTTTCACTTTTATTACAGCAGGAACATGAAGACAAGACAGGTCACTGCTAGAAGCAGAAACCCTGTGGAACTGCTGGAATGAATCCCTGCTTCACTGAAAGGGTTAACACCAACTGCTCCTTTTAAAAAGGTTAAGCACACAGTACAATCTAAGCGGGCCGCCGCTTCATTTATTTATTTTTACACAGGATTGAAGCAGGGGGTGTCCGGAGCTTAAGTCTGATTTTCAGCGCCGGGTACCCCCTGCTTCACAGGGTGCTGGAATCTCCTGCAAGTTTCCAGCTCACGCGTCACTTGGGCCAATAGGAAGCTACACAGGCAGATGGTCACGGCTTCCTATCGGCCAGCAGGAACTTTTAAAAGCAGCCATTACGTGAACCCCAGCTAGTGAGCCAGAGTGGCTACTGGCACTCTCTACGGATGTATCTCCGGGGACCCCTTGCTTCCGGAGACAAAATGAACTAATTTCATTAGTCAGCTCCGGAGACCACATGCGTCAATCTTGCATAAAAAATTTTAAGGCAAAAGAAAAACCACCATCTTGGATTGCCGCTTTAAGCGCTGGAATGCCCACCAAGTCCATAGCAGCACCATGACAGCTTGGGCAGCAACCCCAGGTTTGCGACCCACCATTCCAATGTCGGGAATGGAAGAAGAAATGCTCCTCGTACACTCCGATTCCACCCGCAGCTCTATGAAAGCCAAGACCGGAATCTCCCATACACACAAGCAGAAGAGAGAGAACGTTCACTGAATGTCACAGGGGGCTACTAGGGTGCCAACCCGTGTGACCTGAAGTGAACATCAAGAACACATTCTTATAGTTTTAATGTACCAGGCCAAAAATAAAAAGGTCGTTCTTGGAAATAGATGCAGCTAGAGAGAACTCCAGTCCTCAGGTCAGGTGTTCAGGATACCAACTGAGCCAATGATTCAGCCCTCTGTGCTGAAGTAGAGAGATCCTGAAAACCTGACCTGTTGGTAGATCTTTGGGACTGGAGTTTGCCACCCCTGAGCTAGAGTCTCCAAAAATGTAATAATATGCATGGACGCCTAAAAGCAAGAGACACACAGGCAGCTTTCTGAACACTGCTAGGTGTTTACGTTTTTTTCCCTAAAGAAACCGTAAATCTGACATTGAAGAGTTATGGCTCATTGAATATATCTCTCCCATATGGAAGATAATATTAATCCTTTCAGTGGATGCAATACTGCTACTGAGACACTGGCCTCCAACCAGTTACACAGAAAGGGATTAGTAATGGCTCGTGATGCTTTTGAGGAAGTTTTTGTTGTTGGAAAAACAGGAACATAAGTGTGCACGGAACAGTGTTCCCAAAGAAGAGGAAGAGGCACATCCAGTCTATAAATACACACATGCTTGGGATTGAGAAGGAAATGCAAAGGAGACGGAACGTTCCAGGAAAATGTCAGGAGCCTGGTGGAGTCTTGGTTTAGTATCAAGCGAAGAGCGGCTATATAACCTTTATATCCATCAGTTTCAGCATCACTTTCATATAGCTCCTATGGTATAAAAGCACTCAAAGTGTATTTCAATGTCACTACATCACTGACTTCTTCATTTGTTTCCCGGTGTCACTTTCCATGGCCACTATTCCAAGGTTCATTTAATGTTCAGGGAGATAGCCATAAAAGGCACAACACAGGAACTATATGACAAATATGTTAATAGGGCAATCCCTCGTGGCACGAAAGTGAACACTGCACGGACACCTCAAAAACAATAATCAGACATGTATCAAATATTTGTATGTATTTATAGCAACGTTCCCGTGTCACAAATCTTTATTAAACATAGTTTGGTGATAACCTCAAAACCATTCACCCCTAGTTTTAAGGAATGAGGAACGGTTTTGTCCATTGTATGTATAGTAATTATGAAGCCATCCATTAGTCACACAGATAAACATAAATAGCCGATATGCTTAAAATCAGCACACCTATAGAAAAGGAAACAACTTTTTTTTTTAACTGGAGGTAAATATACAAGTAGAGCATGTACATAGCAGATTAGACCAAGTTGCTTACAAAATAAAATGTTTATTTACATTTTATGCAAACAAACTGGAATGCATTTTTTTAATGTTTAAATACATTTTTTAATGTTTAAATACATTTTAAAAACAAGAAAAAGTGAAGCACAAAAATAAAAGGTATCTCCTTTTTACAAGAAAAAAAAGGGGGATAGAAATATTAGCAGTTATTCACATACATACATACATACTAGCTGATATACCCGGCGTTGCCCGTGGGATGTAATGATCCCGCTCCCCTCTCTCCTCTCCCCCCTCTCTATCTCTCTTCCCTCCCCCTCCCCCCTCCTCTCTCCCCTCCTCCCTCTCTGTGTGTCCCCCGTTCACCCCACCCTTTACAGTCCCCCCCCACTTTAGAGCTTCACGAAGGGTGTGTGCGGTAGTGTGTGTACGTGGCAGTCATTGTGTGTGTGTGTGTGTGTGTGTGTATGTGTGTGTGTGTGTGTGTGTGTGTGTGTGTGTGGCAGTCATTGTGTGTGTGTGTGCGTGGCAGTCATTGTGTGTGTATGTGTGTGTGTGCGTGGCAGTCGTGTGTGCGCGTGCGTGGCAGTCATTGTGTGTGTGCGTGTGTGCGTGGCAGTCATTGTGTGTGCGTCAGTGTGTGTGCGTGCGTGCGTCACTGTGTGCGTGCGTCACTGTGTGTGTGCGCGTGCGTCACTGTGTGTGTGCGCGCGTGCGTCACTGTGTGTGTGCGCGTGCGTCACTGTGTGTGTGCGCGTGCGTCACTGTGTGTGTGTGCGTGCGTCACTGTGTGTGTGTGCGTGCGTCACTGTGTGTGTGTGTGTGTGTGCGTCACTGTGTGTGTGTGTGTGTGTGCGTCACTGTGTGTGTGTGTGTGTGCGTCACTGTGTGTGTGTGCGTGCGTCACTGTGTGTGTGTGCGTGCGTCACTGTGTGTGTGCGTGCGTCACTGTGTGTGTGTGCGTGCGTCACTGTGTGTGTGTGCGTGCGTCACTGTGTGTGTGCGCGTGCGTCACTGTGTGTGTGCGTCAGTGTGCGTGCGGCAGTGTGTGTGTGTGTGTGTGTGTGCGTCAGTGTGCGTGCGTCAGTGTGTGTGTGTGTGTGCGTGCATCAGTGTGAGTGCGTGCGTCAGTGTGAGTGCGTGCGTCAGTGTGTGGGTGTGTGCGTGCGTCAGTGTGTGAGTGTGTGCGTGCTTCAGTATGAGTGTGCGTGCGTCAGTATTTGCGTGCGTCAGTCAGTGTGTGTGTGCGCGCGTCAGCCAGTCAGTGTATGTGCGTGGGTCAGTGTGTGCGCGTGAGTCAGTGTGTGTGCGTGTGTGCGTGCGTCAGTGTGTGTACGTGCGTGCGTCAGTGTGTGTGTGTGCGCGTCAGCCAGTCAGTGTGTGTGCGTCAGTCAGTGTATGTGTGCGTCAGTCAGTGTGTGTGTGCGTCAGTCAGTGTGTGTGTGTGTGTCAGTCAGTGTGTGTGTGTGTGTGTGTGTGTGTGTGTGTGTGTGTCAGTCAGTGTGTGTGTGCGTCAGTGTGTGTGTGCGTCAGTGTGTGTGTGTGTGTGTGTGTGCGCGTCAGTGTGTGTGTGTGTGTCAGTCAGTGTGTGTGTGTGTCAGTCAGTGTGTGTGTGTGTGTGCGTGCGTCAGTCAGTGTGTGTGCGCCAGTGTGTGTGTGCGCGCCGGTCAGTGTGTGTGTGCGTGCGTCAGTGTGTGTGTGCATGCGTCAGTGTGTGTGTGCATGCGTCAGTGTGTGTGTGCATGCGTCAGTGTGTGTATGTGTGCGCGTCAGTCAGTGTTTGTGTGTGTGTGTGTCAGGCAGTCAGTGTGTGTCAAGCAGTTCGTATGTGTGTGTGGCAGTCAGTCTAGTGTTGCCCCCCCTCACCCACTCCCCCACCGTCAGTGGTGCGAAGGAAGGGGGAGACGGGGAGGCTGCTTTTGCTGTGACCAGGGGGGGGGGAGGGGCGCTTGGAGACGGGAGAGGTGAGGCCGTTGGCGCAGAGGAGCGGTGCCTGCCTTGGCTGTGACCGGGGGGGGGGAGAGAGAGGTGAGGCAGTGAGTCCGGCGCTGCCGAGGAGCGGCGGCTGCTTGTGCTGTGCCGGGGGGTGGGGGGGGCGGGAGAGGTCAGGCGGTGAGGCGGTGAGCTTGCCGGCGCCAAGGAGCGGTGGCTGCGGTGGCTGTTTGTGCTGGGACCGGGGGGTGGGTGTGGGGGGAGAGGTCAGGCGGTGAGGCCGGCGGCGCCGAGGGGCGGTGGCTGCAGCGGCGGCTGCTTTTGATCGGAGGGGGGGTGTTGTTGTGGGGGGAGAGGTGAGGCAGTGAGGCCGGGGTCGGCGAGGAGTGTGGGTAGCGTTGAGTAGCAAAGTCAGCTTCCAAGTGAGATGGTCCTGCCAAGTGAGGGCAAGAGGTGGACGCAATGTGAGGAGGGGGGGAGCGTCCGTGGGCCAATCACACAGGGGGAAGAAATACACACACAAACATTATTTCAGTCATATATATATAGATAGATACTTTTTTTTAATGTAAATACGAATATTATAGAAAAAAACTTAGATATATTAGAGGGAGAAAGAATGTTGGACAAGGAATAAAACCAAACCAAACATGTTTGTACCTTAGGTCTCTTTCAGGGGTACACTCCTCCAGTCTAAAACGTTTGGCTGCAGCAAAATGCCGCCAGCGTACCACAGCCGGGACATTTAAAGAGCATCGGAGTGGCGGGTCTAGGCAGTGTAGCCGTCCCACGCTGGACATTTAAACATGCACTTATCAGACCTAGCTTGTCAGAGCGGGCAATCGGGTGCGACAGACCTGGCTTGTCGCGCGCCCTGCGGACATCGCTGTGAAATGTCCTGCGGCGCACTGCCCTGCAGTCACGTGTCCCAGCCGTGTTTTGGTCGCGGCCAATCAGCTCATTCCGCACTCCCCCACATAGACCCACCACACATTTTATAACGACTAATATCAAACGATAACATGGATAGATTAGCTAGCTTTTGATTTACCTTTTAGTACCCAAATACAAACCCCACATGCTTGCAATGAAAACCAATATAATCCATGTCACCTAAAAGATGTGATCGTTTATTTCCTTATTTAAACATGAAGGTTGCAAAGTGTCAAGAGTTACTCTAAAAAATCAAAACATTTCTTTAATCTATGAAGTCATAATGCATGTTAAATGCCAACATCATTCAAAAACGTTTCATCTCTACCATGCTGTTTGAGTACATGAGCTACAGTAGCATATGCTGAATTGTTCTAGTCAATTGCATTCAATGTATCCCTAAATCTGTGATCTTAAACAGAATAGTACACCCTACCTAACATTTTCCACATTTACAGGTCTCCAAATGTGTATACTTGTATTCGAGAGGAGCGACTCAGTGAGTAAAGTGACTGGCACTGAAATTTGAAGCAGGTGAACCTGGTTCAATTCCCGGTGTCGGCTCCTTGTGACCTTGGGCAAAGTCACCTTATCTCCACACAAAATGTTGGAGTCCTGAGCACTGTATGACTAAGACCTTTGTCTTAGTCGCACTGCTGACGTCATCACCCGACGCGCGTTTCATTCAGCAACCAGAACTTCTTTCTGTGGTGGATCATCAAGTGCCTTTTGCAAATGGAAGGCAGGTTTGCAAGGCACTACTGACAGTGTGTCAGCAGCGGTAGTACCTATAAGTTATTACATCCCTTTTAAGTGCATAAAAACACACACTCAGTATGAACTTATATTACAGCACATTTTCAGGGTGGAGGACCCAAACATGCATTGCACAAACGTTACATACTGCATTTTATTTCAAACTGCAATATCAATCATTGCGTTAACACTGAATAAAAAGTGCCTGTTCATGTGATAAATTCCCAGGACAGATCAGCTGATCAGAAAACTAAAATGGGTCCAAAAGGACAAAACACTAATACACGGCAAAACACCCATGAAAACACAAAGTGAAGCAAAGGCTAAAATGGTACCAGAGTTACAGTCTGCAATACATAAAAGACACAATTATGGAGATAGTCCAATTACTCTTGTCCATCTTCTAGATTTTGGCAGTTATGTAGATTGTGTAGAAAAGGTATTTAGATGGGATTTAATTTTTAGTCTTTACTAAAATGTTTAGAGATTATGCAAATGTTAACACTGCATAACAATGCCTGTGGTAATTACAGTGTATACAAGTACAATAAAAAATATTTAATTGGGTTAACCTCTGTTAGCTGACAATAACATTTTATAGACAATTTGCTGTTTTTCTTAAATAAAATATAACCATTCTTAAAGTACATATTTGGCTGGTTTGATTTCTGTGGAAGCCTATATCCTATGCACAGTAAATAACACAAAAGTATCTAGAGCTATTATTTTACAACCGGGCACCCCAAAAGCAATTATATTGCCTTTAGGACTCAGTTTGTACTAAAAGCAAAATGTTTAACATCTGTGTTTGAACCCCCAAAATCAAATTTACAGAAATAAGAATGTCATTCATAGAGCCTTCACTCTCAGTTACATGGTTATTAAAGCTGCAGTTCAGTCTTTTTTTTTTTTTTTACTTTAATAGTTTCATGTGGGCAATCTCTACTTAACTAAAGAACTGTATAGCTGCAGGTCAATTCGTTCTCCGTGTATTGATCGGCGAAATTTGGTGACATTATTAGTGAAGGGATCTGTTTTTTTTCTTCTGTCAGTCAGTGGAAGCTCATGAATATTCATGAGTCTCCCAGTGACGTGTGCTCGCTCCCGATCTGCTGCTGTGTGGTGTCCCCCTTCTTCCCCGATCACCGTGCCTGCCTCCCTGCCCGTGCGGGAGATGGAGTGGGGTTGCGCTGCCCCCTTGGGGGGGGAGGGGAGTAGGGGGAAGCGGGTGATGTGTCCTCCCTTCTTCCCCGATCACCGTGCCTGCCTCCCTGCCCGTGCGGGAGATGGAGTGGGGTTGCGCTGCTCCCGTGCGGGGGGGGGGAGGGGAAGCGGGTGATGTGTTCCCCTTCTTCCCCGATCACCGTGCCTGCCTCCCTGCCCGTGCGGGAGATGGAGTGGGGTTGCGCTGCCCCCGGGAGGGGGGTGGGGGGCTTGCAGCCAGGTGGTGTGTGTGTGTGAGAGATATTACTCTGCAGCAAATCTCGCGCCCCTTAACATTGCGCACCGTTGCTTTACTACATGGAAGAAATACCAAATACAGCGAACCACCTTGCTCTTTCTAGTATGGAAAATGTAGATGACATTTAAAAAATATATATATATTTTTTTTATTATTATTTCACCCACAGATAACATTCCAATTGCCTTGTTTCTAAGGTCGCGCCTATAGTGCCATCACCGCTAGCGAAAGTTGTATTTCACTTTGCGGTGGCGGCGCAGTTGACACGGGCATTGATTTGTTCAGGGGTTGTCACTTGAGGCGACAGCCTCTGAAAAATCAAATATTCTCGGCTTATGAAAATTGCGTCGCCGTCGCGCTTACAATAAGCGCACGCGGCGACGACAATGCATTTGTTTTCGGGCTAAGTCGCGTCGCCGGCACTATAAGCACAGCCCAAGAGAGTTTTTGGCTTTATCAATTGTAACTTCGCCCAGAGATCAGTATCTCGAAAGCTCGCACAAATAAAAGCATTTAGTTAGCCACAGAACATTATCGACTATTTGTTTGAGATGTAGAACACACAAACACACACACACACACACACTATACAGTGATATAAATGAATAGACAGCGCCTGTTAAGGTGACCACCCGAATCCCGATCTCCCAAAAACCACCAAAAAATGCCCTGGTCAGCACAGATGACTATAAATAAACACCATATCATGCAATAAATAAGTGTGGTAGTGACGGCTATAATGGTGGATAATTATTGTGAGATATGACTATGTTGCATAATATATATGAAAAAATAAAAAATATATAAAACATTGAAAAATATATAAAATATAAAAATATGTAAAAAATGTCAAAGTTCAAGAATGACCAAAAAATATAATGGTCTAATGTAACCCAGTGATGGGTAAACCTTGTATGGATGGTTATAGGGTCCGGGCAGCTTCTTCCTTGGGATCAACAACCTCCCAACAAATACCTATTAGAAAAACAAGAAGAGGAAAAGCGCCCGATCCTTGTGTAAAATCCAATTACAAAGTTTTAATAACATGAACCAAGACAATTGCACACTCACAATTTGCCACTGAATAAAAAGCGTTGTATGTGCAAGCCCATGTACCAACATGTATCCAGATCGCTGTCAGTTTGCTCCGTCGCACAGTATTTTCCTGTAAGACCTCACTGCTGCTGGTGTCACCTTGTAAGTGTCTCTCCGGCAGCCCAAGATTGCAGCCTGTGGTTCCTATCAAACACGGTCTGCATTGAGAGCGACTCAGGGAACTTCCTCTGCTTTCTGGCGTCTGATGAAATCCGTTGTGCCGGAAGAAACGCGTAGGGTCACGTGGTTGGAGTGAGCTACGGTGGTGGAGCAGTTCAGACGCCATTTTTGTTAAATAAATCATGACATGGTGTAATATGTCCTGTGTTGTTGTTCATCTGAGGTTGTATTTACCTAATTTTAAGACCTGCTAAGTAACAGATGATTGTTATTATGTCCTGATATGTAAAACCATAGAAATCAAAGAGGGTGTACTGTCTTTTTCACAGCACTGTATATACACACACACACACACACACACACACACACACACACACACACACACACACACACACACACACACACACACACACACACACACACAATATATATTCTACATGACACTAGGACTCATTTTATGTACACCGACTGCTGACAAGTTGCACAATCAATCGGTTAATGCAGGGGGGCGCAAACTTTTTTCCCTGTGCCCCCGACGGCTGTCCCCTCGCTCCCGCGCCCCTCCCCCCAACCCCAACTTACCCGCGCTCCGGCGTAATGACGTCACGTTGCCATAGCAACGTGACGTCACATGACCTCGCAGCGTCATTTTGACGCCGCGTTGCCATGGCGCCGCAGGGAGGAAGCCGCCGGAGCCACGGTAAGTTAGGTTTACAGAGGCCCTGCAGCTCCCCCGGCACTTAATTTAAGTGCCTTCGGGAAGCGCGGGGCCTCTGTAAACCCAGCGACCCCCGTCGGCAGTGTCGCGCCCCCCCTGGGGGTCGCGCCCCACAGTTTGCGCACCGCTGGGTTAATGCATGAGATACGTGTGCATATCCTATGCACACAAGTTATGATCGCTATATTTTAAGTACACCATTTCCCCGTCTCTTATTTGATGTTTTCGGTAGATGCAAATTGGTTGCCTAGCAACAGTTCTGCTGTACGAGTGTAGCCCATCTACCCCTGCCCCTAAGTGAGAGAGGGGTGGGTATGCCTTTTTTCAGCTACACTGGGTGGTGGTGCATACCTGTTGGTAACAGGAGGGCTGAGTGCTCCGCGGTGGTGTGAGGAGAAGCAGGACAGGAGGGACAGGTTACCTTGTTCTCAGTGGGTGCAGCGCCTACAGCCAGCAGGGATCCTCTGTGGGGGTTCAGGGGACGGGCCCCTACTGACATTCCTCCATACACAGAGACAGTTACAGACAGCATTGTCTTTTCTGATGGTTTATTGTAGGCAGCTCAACATGACAGAGAAACAGGCATTCTTCATAGCTATAGCTTCATTTCTCCTGTTACTCTTTCTCCTCATAGTCGGAGCCCTGACTCAGGCCAACTCCTCTTCCCTCCCATCCCCTCATGGGTGGGAGGAAGAGACTTCTCTCCTTTTCTATGACTCCATTCTTTGGAGTGCTGAACAGAACAGAACTGACAATTTGGGAGAATGCCATAATTTATAATCTTTGGGGAGTGTCTGTAACTCTGACTCATAGCAAGCCAGATCTGGATACTGATAGGCCCACACATACAGGGCCTGTTCCAACCAGTATCCACCCCTCAGATTGACATCCTCAGAAGTTGCTAGGCCCGCCCTTGAATACTGATTACACCATCCAAGGCTGTAATACACACACAGGCCTACGGAAGGAATTAACCTTTCCACTGCCTGCACTAACAGGACTGACAGAGGAAAGGCCCAGGAAAAAGAAGTAGCTGCCGGGAGGCTAGGTTATATTAGGTAGGGTTTTGAGACCCTCATAATACAGAAAATGGTTTGTGCAACGTACATAACAGTTAATGTTGGACGCACATACCATTAAGTTCATGGGAGGCTTCATTGGGGCACACACTGCTCAACCAATGTTTCATTAACAGTGGGATGCCTTGTGTGTAGTTTTATTGCATGGTCCCAGAGAAGGATCGGTTATGTATATTGCAATGAAAAGGCAACAATAAAGACAAGGTCAAGATATTGTTTGGTGTGCACTGGATTCGGCTTCATGATATCTGTATATGCATATAGTTACACGGCACCTGCACCATGTTTATATGCACAATTTCCAATAAAAAAGGTGAAAAAGAGACACTTTGAACATTGTAAACTATGTACGAAACAAACAATAAGTAGAAATAGCCAAATCCGCAATGGAATGTTTAAAAGCGTTCAAGAACGAAAAACATTTGAACCCAAAATGATAATGCTCTTTTGACACTAAAACAAGAGGACTTAATGTTGATATAGGGTTTCTAACACTTTTTTGTAATGTCTCTCCCTGCCTGTTAAAATTACAATTAGCCCCCCCCCCCCCCTGCATACTGCTGATGGAAGTATGGTTCTCACTCTCACTGTCCCTTTCATCCATTTATTGCCCTGACTTTATTTACCACTCGTTAAATGTTATATGTGTGTTTTTGTGTGTGTGTTTTTGTGTGTGTGTGTGTGTGTGTTTTCGTGTGTGTGTTTTTGTGTGTGTGTGTGTGTGTTTTCGTGTGTGTTTTCGTGTGTGTGTTTTCGTGTGTGTGTTTTCGTGTGTGTGTGTGTGTGTGTGTGTGTGTGTGTGTGTGTGTTTTTGTGTGTGTGTGTGTGTGTGTGTGTTTGTGTGTGTGTGTTTTTGTGTGTGTGTTTTTGTGTGTGTGTGTTTTTGTGTGTGTGTGTTTTTGTGTGTGTGTTTTTGAGTGTGTGTGTTTTTGAGTGTGTGTGTTTTTGAGTGTGTGTGTGTTTTCGTATGTGTGTGTGTTTTCGTATGTGTTTTCGTATGTGTGTGTGTGTGTGTTTTCGTATGTGTGTGTGTGTGTGTGTGTGTGTTTTCGTATGTGTGTGTGTGTGTGTGTGTGTGTTTTTTCGTATGTGTGTGTGTGTGTGTGTTTTCGTATGTGTGTGTGTTTTCGTATGTGTGTGTGTGTGTGTTTTCGTATGTGTGTGTGTTTTCGTATGTGTGTGTGTTTTCGTATGTGTGTGTGTGTGTGTGTGTTTGTGTGTGTTTGTGTGTGTTTGTGTGTGTTTTCGTGTGTGTGTGTGTTTTCGTGTGTGTGTGTTTTCGTGTGTGTGTGTTTTCGTGTGTGTGTGTGTGTGTGTGTTTTCGTGTGTGTGTGTGTGTGTGTGTGTGTGTGTGTGTTTTCGTATGTGTGTAACTCATGGAATCTTTATAAATCAGAATTGATGACATGAGGAAGAGAAGAGAACCCTTGAAAGCTCGTCGTATCTATCTAGTCCAAATAAAAATAAAAATATCACCTAATACTGAAGTGCTTATTTACTCTGCACCAACATAAAGATATATTTCCTCAAAACATTTTTTTTGAAAGATTGCAAGTAATGCAGAAAAATACAAATCTTCTTTTCATTGTAAAATTCAGACAGAAATTTAGACTGCGACAAAAGCCACAGAGATTGAAATACCCATTTGGGTAATGAAAGTCCTTTAATGAAATTCCTTGTATTAACAAGGCAGTTTCATTATACTCCCCAGGTAGGCGTTCTGCACCAATATTTAAATGACAGGGCAGATTACACAAATGTATCTCTGGCACTGTATTTGTTAGGGATGTGGAACAGATACTGCACACCAATAACAACAAGACACTTTATGCTGAAAAGAAACATGCTGCAGCATACAGCAAGTTACAGTACACTACAATTGCACGTTTCCAATTGCCTAATTCTTCCTAAAAGAACAAAAATCCAAAATAGATTATTGAAAGGCAGTCAATAACACAATGGCTGATCCCCACTTGTACAATTTAGTGACTTCCCTTCTTCAGTGTGTGTTAGGGATCAGTGTAAACAGACACAGGGGGAGATTCAGCTGCAGCACAGTGATGCTGCATTAACTTCCATTCAGGTAAATGGTGGCTAATGTAGCTGTGGAGCTTTGTAATGCCAGCAATTGTGTCTTTATGTGCTATGCCACAAAATCATAGTCCGCTTCTTCAGGTGTGCAGTGTTGGTATTCATAACTATGGCTCCTTTGTTTACACTGCTGAAAACACTGCAACACACACACACTTTACAGCCTAAATGTTGAAACACCACTAAAGAAATATGAAATGGGCCAATAGTCATATTTTCTGTGCCAAGGAATATCACAGTAACTGTCATTAGCAGTGATATCTAGATATATCACTTCTGGCTACAATGCCAAACGCCATGAACACGGGATATAGAAGAGACAATGACTCATGTTATGTATTTAATGCATTGGACTTACGGTCTCGTGACTTCCCTCAGTAATCCTCCAAGCCAGTATACCACTGGTATCATCAAGCTTACATTGTGGAGACACCGTAACACACAGGCTTGTTTGTCTTGCTTTTTAGCCGTTTCAGCACTTATCACTGCACCATACATAACACACTTCCTTCACCATGCAAATGAGGAACGCTAACATATGGCACATCACAGGAAAAACAATAACTCATTAACGGACATCAACCTGCTTTTACAAATGATTTTTTTTAATCCGTAATGAAAACGAACAGGCACATTTTAGTCTCTGTGGAGAAAAGCAAACTGATGCCATAAATGACCGTGGAGCCTGCAATTTTTCTTTTTTGGTTTTTCACCTTATTGCAGTTGCAGCATGTCAATGTTGCTCCTTTTGCCCCTTAACCACATTTATAGGGTCAACTAGGACTTCACTGAACACAATAAAAAAATTACATTAGCACAGAGAGCCGACATTCAAACAGTCAGGATCCTGCTCCCCCTCTGAAGCTACAGTAGCTGGACAGAGAACAGAATTACTGTAGGCTTTGCACAGACAGTAGTCAGGCAGCACACCCTAGGTAGGGGCTGTGTGTTTATTACAAACTCAGGTGTTATGTAGGTGTAACAGGGACTTATCACTGTTTGAGAGATACTGCCTCTAAATCCAGCAGCGAGCTGGTTAATTGCACACAGACAATGAACCAGACTCCACCTGCCTGATTAGGACTCTGAGAAAAGCCTGATGTGAGAAACAGGAGAGGGATTCCTTAGCTCACAATTGGGCTGACATAAGGAGAAGGAGGACTGACCATAGTTTTTCCTGAAAATACAACTATGCTGACAGAGGAAGGACCCGACGATTATTTCTGGGAGCGGTTTGACTGCAAAAGCCTGCAGCTGGAGAACCAGATAAGACTTTCTTATAAATTTGCTCCTTGAGAAAGATTATATTTGTTTTTGGGACTGGGAACTGGCTTAACCAGCCAGTCACAGCTAGATCGGGCATATACCAGTAGTGTCAAGTTATTCTCCAAAGTGGAGTAGGTTTTTCTTTTATGTTTACATTGTTTAAAGGAAAAGGCAATAAAGCCGTATATTACTTTCACCCTAAAACAGTCTCCATTTGCATACCCCTGCACACATCTTACAGTAGGGAAGAAAAATGCACTTCTGCTCCTCTGGGTCTTAACTACTGCAAACAGCACTGACTTAGCATCTCTTTGACCCCCTTGAAAGCTCAACCATAAAAACCCCGATGTCCATTCGGGTTCTTTTAAACAGCACTCCCAAACAAAATCAACAGACGGTATTCTCCATTCTCTTAGTGTCACATTGGAACACTGCATGTCATAACCCCATTAACTAGATCTTAACACCAGAGAAAAAAATGGGACAGTGGTCCCCAGTGGTGCTACAAAAACATTTGTGAACATAGTCAACGCATGAAGTCAATCAAATCTATGTAACAATAAAGTCCAGTAATGAAGAAACCAAGGAACCTTGAGTAATCAGGCGCTTTGTAAAGTAGAGCATATGTCAGCCAAGTAGTTGTGGAGTGATGTGGCAGCCTGCAAGATCAGTATGAACTGAATAGTGTAGATAACTGTGGGAAGAGGAGCAATGCTGGCTCAGTAAAGCCTAGAGTTCTCTCCGTGTGTAGTGGAGAGACCTCCGTTGAGTGACCAAACACTTTCCCCCATGTTCCGTGTTGTAAAAACAGGTGCCGTGACCACACTGGCTGCAGAAAGCAGAGATCAGCTGCACATAATAATAAGAATAATAGCATGATCTTGTATAGTGCTGCTAGTTTTACAGAGACGTTTTACAGGCACAGGTCCCTGCCCCGTGGAGCTTACAATCTATGTTTTTGGTGTCTGAGGCACAGGGAGATAAAGTGACTTGCCCAAGGTCACAAGGAGCCGACACCGGGAATTGAACCAGGTTCCCCTGCTTCAAACTTAGTGTCAGTCAGTGTCTTTACTCACTGAACCACTCCGCCGCTTTACTCACAGTACGTTGCTCCCCCCGGTCCTGTCTTAAAAGGTATATATATCGTCATAAAAAAAGCTGATAAGGGCAGTGCGATTGTGATACAGTCCTCTGCGCAATATAAAGAGGCGGAGCTCAGACAACTGAATGATCCTCTTTCTTACCGCAAGTTAAAAAGAGATCCAACCGACATCTTTCTCACTTAGCACCTGCACTGTGCACTTTTTTGTTAGAATCACTTTTTTACTCAAACAATTACTTTTTACTCAAACAATTTAGTTTTGATTCACAATTTTATCTACAAACCACGAGCACAGCTATGGTCACTTCTGATGCACCCTCTTAGGCAAATTTATTTATGGGGTTGTGGGAATCTATTTTTATTTACAGTGACCACAATCCCTTCAGACAACACATCACATTTTATAGAAGGTATATAGATATTCTATTCATTTGGGAGTGTGATCTACTCACTTAAACTTTCATTCACACATTAAATATTAATGACTATAATCTCACTTTCACGTATGCACAAAATATAAATCATATTTATTATTTAGATTTAATGCTGTACATTAACATTAACGGTAACATACACACCGACATTTACAGAAAGTCTAATGCGAGAAACACATACCTTAGGGACGATAGTAATCATCCCAGATTCCTTAAAAAATGTATCCCAAAGGGACAATTTCTTAGATTAAAAAGGATTTGTTTCACCGATGAGACATTTGAGATCAGTGCTAAAGAACTGGCCTCAGGATTCATAGCTCGAGGCTATGAAAAAACCCATGTCAAGGAAACTCTCAAACTATTGACCGTGCAGGATTATTGCCTACCGACAGAACTAAAAAGAAATGTTTAATACAGAATGAAGACATTTTGCCACCTTTGTGTATTACTCAACAGAGCGGACAGGCTGGCTGTCCCGCGCGGCAGGGTCACGTGACATTACATAACCCGCGACGTCATTTGACGCCGTGTCATTGGGAGAGGGGGGCGCAAACGCTGCGGCTCCCGGGCACGGGGCGCAGCTCAAGATGTTTGCGCACCCCTGTCTTAGATGACGATTTAGGGATAGCCCTGGGTGATTGGGTGCTCTTTTATTGGTCTTATTGACCCCATCTACGTGATATGCTGGTGCAGTTATTATATTCCACCAAGTTGTAAGACATTTCTATCCGAGAAGGATAGAACATATATCTCTATCTCTATCAGCACTCGTCGCTACATGAAGATTACCAAGACTTTCTGATAGTAAAAGTTTTTCTATACGTATGTTTTGCACATGTACGGTAAGAGCAAAGGAGTAATTAATTATCTTACCTTCCCTTGCAAAAAGATACACGTGTATGACCACACAAGAAGTAATATTCCGCGTTTTAAAACATAACCGCAATATTAAAAATGCACAAGACTTAGGCTGAGTCCATAGAGACTGCAGCCGTGCAGAGGCTGAGGGAAAGCGGGTGCTTTCCCTGGGATTAGTGCGCGCGCCGTCCAGGGGCGTGTCTGGGGGCGGGCCAGTGACGTCATGGAGCTGGTTCGCCCTCATTGGGCGAACCGCTCACGTGACCGGCCCTGCGCTCCCCTCAGTGCCAAAACTTAAATTGCGCCGTCTCCTCCGCACGCCTGTGGAAGCGCATCCTAAAGCCGCCCTAATACAGGGTGCCGGGGGTAAGTCCGCAGCCTTAGCGCTGACCATGCCCGCGGCCTTAGAAGCATGATTACAACCATGGCAAAACATTTCTATCAATGTCCCCAGTCGGACTGCTCTTTGCTTACCGCCTTTGCAATTGATAGTTGTTTTGGGAACAAGAGGAGAAGATTGAGAAGAGTTTATTGCAAATGGATAGCGCGACTGGTATTTATGCCATCTGATTTAAATTAATCTTTGGGTATTTCCATGTTCATATAATATAAAAGTTCTGTATGTATATAATCAGTTATTCTAAATGTGCTTACATTTGTCTTGATCCTATGTATCACGTGATGGCAGTTGGGTGGGCGGTCCTATAGGCCAGCTACACTGGAAGCAGCATAAGGTCAGATGCCATGAAAAGTATATAAACTTCATATTCGTCATAATTAACGTTAGCTCGTGAAAGAAGCTGAACCGTGAAACGCGTAGTGGGACTTTTCGGTGCTCACTCCTTCCATCGTGTCGAGATGCCATTATAAGGAACTCCATACCGGCCTGGCAATATCCTTGAAGTCTGATTGATGAGAACTCTTTATTGTGTACGGTTATTTCAGTATCTTGTGGACTCTTCTTTTGTATACAACAAAAGACAGAAAAGCCCAAAGCTACATCCAATATGACAAAAATACACAGTGAAATACCTATACATTCTCTTGAAAAAGGGTAATTTAGTTAAACCCTTTTGACTCTTCTTTTGGTATTATCTGGGACAATTTCCTTTGATTTATTTATTGGACCTTGTTTTATATATTTTTTTCACGTTGCATTTTGATTTCCTACTGATTGTTTGGGGTATTTTCTACTGTATTTCCACCATGCATTAATACATATTTCTGTTATGCTGTATATATTTTTTGTAACTTTTTCCTGACTGGTTACTTGTGGTAGCTTTTTCCCCACTTGAGGTTACTCTGGGAGCTGGGCTAGGAGTTTAAATCTCATGTTCATGT
The DNA here is from genome assembly GCF_040206685.1 of Ascaphus truei. Taxonomy (NCBI): domain Eukaryota; kingdom Metazoa; phylum Chordata; class Amphibia; order Anura; family Ascaphidae; genus Ascaphus; species Ascaphus truei. Next base: position 79,903,330 of record NC_134484.1, read on the forward strand.
ATGGTCTTATTTGACCAGTCTCTCTGATTTCTTTATTTATGTAGCCATGTGTAAAATTGGTGTACATATCGCTTTCTCATGCTGGCAGTAAACCTGGTAAGTATGCAGGATTGCCAGTAGTCATCATGGAGGTTTGCCCTCAAACCCTGGTGAGGTGTCATATGTCCCAAAGGAAGTGACAACATGCTTGGTGTCCACCCTTAGTGACATCAGAGATGTGCCTGTTCCTGAGGTGATATAAGACACAGCAGCACTGCCTAAAGTTAGTGGTTCAGTTTCCTGTGTTGTGCTGCCTCTGTTCAGTGAGAGGCACGTGAAGGTCTGCAACAGTGTTGCAGTAGTCTCATGCTAGTTGTGAGTCTGTGCAGCTCTGAGCAGAGAGAGAGAGAAGCTGTTGAATCCCCCTAAGGGGAGAGGTGGAAAGCAACTCCATTTGGAGAAGGAGGAACTTTCTAGATGGAGTGCAGCAAAGGAATGAGCGGCTAAGCTGATAGCTGTGAGGGGCAGCTGGCCCATACCACCATGCCAATAAAGATGACCTTGAATAAAGACACTTCACTGTGTGAGTCTGGAATTACTCAGCAGGGGAAGGCATCACCAAGAAGGAGTTCCTCATCAGAACCATCCCCTTGCGGACGCAGGGATCCTGATGAGGTGGAGGCGCTGCACTGGATATAGGTAGGACTCATGCACACTACCTCAGCTGCCTGTCTGGGTTGGCAATCCCGGAGACTCAGGAGTCCTGTTGCCAACAGGTGCACCACCAGACACTACACTGTAATGGGACTGGTTAGACCACAGGGGCCAATGTGAGATTGGGTTGGTCAGGCCAGGCCAGAAAATCCGTTACATTTATAAAAATGTTTTACCAGGAAATAATACATTGAGAGTTACCTCTCGTTTTTAAGTATGTCCTGGGCACAGAGGAATGATGACAATACATGAATACATTAAATGTTGGATATGTTCTGTGACTGAGGGATGGATATTGTTTGTGTTTTTATGTATGCAACAGGTTTTCCCCCACCCTCTGGAAGATCTCGCTATTACACGGTGTGTTGTGCTGGTTACCTGCTGGCTCACAGAAGCGCTAAGTTTCCGCCGTTGTTAGTGGGGAAGACAGGACAGGCTTTTGGGGTGATGGTTGGTTCTCTCTCACTGGTGCGGCTCCTTCAACTCTAGCAGGCTCCAGTAGTACTGGATGCAATCCCTGCAGGAGAACCCCCTTCTAATACTCCCCCTGATTTGCCGTCTGAGGCCGGAGTATATAATAAACAGGAACGGCTTTATTCTTCTCACTCAGAATACAGCCTTAAACTGATTCACTTCTTGTCTTTCCTCCAGATGATCCCTGGAACCAACCCCCAGGCCCAAGAGTCAATCTTTGCTCTTCCCGTATTCCCTGGTGGAATAGGAGGTAGTTGTCCAACTCCCCTAAGGGAGGGGATGGAAGGTGGTCAGAGTCCTGACTCCACACTCAACACACTCTCTCTCAGGGGAGAGAACCGACAAAATGTGGCTGTGCAGCCTCTTAATTACCCCGGGGGAGGGTCCAAGGTCACCCTCCTGATTGAGCAGTACACAGGCCTAACCCCCCCCCCCTCCCTGTCACTCAAGGGAGCTGCTTACTGCAGGGGAAACCCAGATTAACCCTAACACTGCCGGTGCTGGTACCAGGGCTTGTGTGTTAGGCAGGGCAGATTAGTAGCCAAAAAGAATACATGGCTACATGTACTTTAGGGAATGTATAGTTAATTGATGTTAGACTTTTGGAAAAAAGGAGTGCTGTGTTTAGGTTCTCTTTTGTACGGTGTAGCCATTTGTATTTTTAAACCTAGAGCACAACCACATGTCTTATATAGCGCATTATAATGTGGTTTATGGTTCCTGTAGCTCTTTAGTTGACCAAGCAGAATTTGTTGTTTTTTGTACACACGTTATTTTTTACAGCTTACATATGGATTTTACATCACTGCAATATATTACCAAGAGCTCCATTCAAGGTGAATCAGAAGTGTTGCAGTAACTCTGAAAATGCCATGTAAAAGGAGTAAGTGGGGTAGAAAAGAGGTTGACTTGAATCCCATCCATGAGCTCACAGTTTTTCATCACATTCAAGTACTAAAACAACTCTAGCTATACTCCTTTTCAGAACACTGTCATACGAAGGAATGCCAACTTTCCAATACTGTAAGACAAGCATTATGTGTCTGTTCAGCGCCTCTAAGCTTACCACCATCTCAATGATGAAAACTTAAATCCATATCACAGCACAATGAACAGCTGACCAACATGAAAGATGTGTTTTATTAAACTATGAACTTCTATATAAAGTATACTCCTGGGAAGTGCTCTGCAGATCTACAAACACCTTTCAAAAGTACAAATACCCATTGTTCATTACATGGCAATCTACACGTAGTAGAAAAGTAATTTAATAAACCCTGCAGCGGCTGAGCGTGGTAATCCCTTTTCAAGTTAATATATCAAAATGTGTTCTATTTTGATCCGATTGAGTAGAAAATATTTACCATTACCTTACAAACATGTTCACCCCCAGCAATAAAGAAAGAAATATTTTCATAAACACAGAATCTGTTGGCAGATAAAAACCCACTTGGCCCACCTCGTCTGCACATTTGCCATCTGTTGGAAAACCTCAGACACAATTTGATCCTCGGCTTTTGCATATTGTGGATAGGCCTTGTGTCACCACCCGGCATTTTTTCGTTCCCTTACTGTATTAATCTCTAACTCTATTGCGTGGCTATACCATGAATCCCTCACCCTTTCTGTTAAGTACTTCCTCGCACGCCCCCGAGGCCCCACCCTCCGGGCACAACCTCTAGTTCTTGCACTTTTATCGAAAATATGCTTCCTTCCCATACCTTTGTAGAAAACCCTAGGTATATTTGAGAGTATCAATCCGCTTAATGTTAATTGCACTTTGCTTTCTGTCATGTTTTATTTTAAAACAAACCATTTGGAAAGCTCAAGGTAACAAGCCCACAATTAGAGGCGTGTGTGCATAATTTGCCAACAAATTCAAATCAGATGACAAGGAGGTGTATAAGGACGACAGGTAAAAAAAAAACAATAATTCTGAAATACAGGCATTACTTCTTTAATAAAATCCCAATAGATCACTAGTTACCACAAGGCAGGAGATCACCAACTTTCCACTGAATGCGTTCGCGTAGTCCCCAGTTAATATTTATTTTAGAGTCCTGCTGTCTTTCTAGTAAGGATTGGCACCAATCCATATTTTCTTCAGCGGTATCCAACTTTAGTACTTCCATATTTTTATTAGGGAAAGGGAATTTAGTATGCGCTCATAAAGCCATGATATTATCTTCCGTAGATACGAAACTGGTGTGCTACATAGATTATGTGAATTCCTAGACACTCGTGTTTACTTTTCTTGATAAGAACCATTCATTAAACGGTTACAGTAAGCGGGATGGGGTAGAGACCTTTAAAGCAGCATTACTAGCGATTCATTTGGGAATCTCGTTAACAAATCAAATGTCGGCCACTCATTTTATATGAATGCAAAGAGAAGCACTAAACTGCTCTGCAATGTGATGCTGGTTCGTCCAGAAGTGAAGTTAAATCTGTAGTGCAATTCAGACTGTGCGCGCAATGCGGATTGTGTTTGAGAACAATTTGTGGTGTTTTTTTGCAGCTTCCATTTGTCAATGCCACTGACACTATAATGGAGAGGCCCGGTGCATCACCATTACAAGAAGTGTGTTATTTTTATATCATTGTAGGTTCTGACACCTTTTAGTGGAGCAACACTGGAGTTCTTCACAGATACAATTTTAGTGTACAGAGTTTTCAGAACATGTTCTTGTTCATTCCTCTAACCATCGGTTTCTAGGAAAGCAGCTAAGCTTTCTCTGCTATGCAGATATGTAATAACATACCCAAGGCTACATGTTAACATAAAAAACACTGACAAGAATTTCTTTATCTTGGAAGGCAAACAAATGTGACCAATTTCAAACAGTAAAAATACTGTAGACTGTCCTATCAAGCTGAAAAATCTTTGGGGGAAGGGCAAAACGAGTTTCTAATTTCACAAAAGCTAAATACTAATAACGTATTTGTAGTGGATTATGCAGAGATGCAGATTTAAAAAACTGCAACAATTCTAACCCCCAAAAATAGTAACGAGTGCAGAGCAACACATACCATCGAGAGCAAAGTACAGTACAGGATCTGCAATGGTGTGCACCAAATTTACTATCACAGGTTATGGCAAACCATTGCTTGCCAATATGTTACAGGTGCTCAGGAAGCAATGAGGACATATGGTACATAACAACTGGCCCCAACAGGTCTGCAACCCTGCAGCAAGGGATTCTGGGAAACAACATGCAAATGAGCACACAAGATCACCTGTTGCCTCAAATCCATGTTTACATGGAACCCTTATAAACGTATGCGCGCTGCATTACACAGCTTTCAGCACAGCCTGGGTTTTGATGCATATGGTTTACTGGCTATGCATCAAACCCCAGGATGTGCTGACAGCTGTGTAATGCAGCGAGCCTACGCTTATAAGGGCTTATGTAAACATGGATTTGAGGCAAAGGGGGACATTGTGTGCTCATTTGCATGTCATTTCCCAGAATCCCTTGCTGCAGTGGAAGCACTGTATGCTAGGTGATAATGGCAAAAAGCAGGTTTGCAGACCTGTCCAAGACATGTGAATGTGCTCACAAGTGATCTATTTGCTATATGCTTGTATAACATTGAAATAGATCTAAATTCCTTTTGATCTAATTTTTTCCAATTTTTTCTGTGTTCACTGTTATATATTTATATTTTATACTGCGAGTTTTAGTATTTCACCCTTTAGTATCTTTCTGATTGTGTGGTGTCTTACCTCATTATATGCATTTACATCTGCATTTATATCTGCATTTATATCTGTGTGTTAACTGTTTGTTTCTCCCCTAGGAGTATTCATTGCTATCCAACACACATCACTGCTCTCTTTATGTAATTTAGTCTCGTTACATATGTACAGTGCTCGACAAATCCACTCGCCCCCTCGCCTGGTGTGTCAGCTGCCGAGGCGGCTGAAGACGAGAGCAGAAGAAGCTGGCGGTGGCGGCAGATCACCATGTCAGCAGGAGCTCTAGATGGCGGGCGACGGAAGAGGCATTTAAATCCATGCGAGCAGGAGAAAAGCCGGGTAGGAGCACGCTCCTGCTATCCGACCCGGAAGTCTTCAGTAAAGTTACTGAAGACTTCTGGGTCAGACCGCAGTGGCGCACTCCTACCCGGCTTTTCTCCTGCTGCTGCTCACATGGATTTCAATGCTCTCCTGCCATTGTCGCCCGCCATCTAGAGCCCCTGCTTACATGACCCTCTTCTCCCGCGTGCCTTTTTTTCCCCAGGCGAGTGGCATTTTTTTTATAAATTGTCGAGCCCAGCATATGTATGTATATGTTTTTTGTTGCAAGTTGATTCGTCAATTGCAGATGTTTTGTACCGCCCCTTTTACGCCATGACGTCGACATTTGGGACTATTTATATGGTATCTGTGCCCTAAAGACTATCATTGCACCCCTGAGGAAGTTCAGTGACCTGAACGAAACGTGTAGGGTGGTCCCTGAGATTTGCAAGTATTATAAGCGCTGCCTGCATCAAAGAAGCAGAGAAGCGGAGTCTCCTATTGGCTGACACGTCATTGTGAGGTCATCCGCCGGTGAACCCGGGAGACGCACAAGGAAGACTGGAATCAGCTGAGCACTAGCAGGACGCTGACACAGTCAGACACAGTGTTCTAAACGCTTGTGATTACCCGGAGCATGCGAGTTGAATGGGCTCTCTGCTCATTTAAGTTTTAATTATAAAATTGTGTTACACTATTCTACCTCTTCTTTTTGTTGTATGATCTGGAGAGTTCCTGTTCCATCCACCACTGATCCAGACATGATTATTATCTGAAAACGCTCGAACTTCATTTCCACCACGTGAATGGGCACTCACTAGATTCATCACATAATTAATGTTTTATTGCATATTTGCACTGTGTCTTTTTTCATCTTTTTACATGCCTGAGGGGAGTTAGCGCTTTGGAGTGTTTTGTGACGTCTAGGTCAGCGATACGCAAACTGGGGGGCGCGGGCAGTTGCAGAGGTCCCGCGCTCTCCCCCTAGGCATTTAAATTAAATGCCGGGGGACCGCGCGAGGACTCTGCAACCTCTACTTACCGAGGTTCAACCGGCTCCAGGACACGTTAACATGGCAACGCGGCGGGTCACGTGACGTAACACGACCCTGCGGCATAATTTGATGCCGCGCAAGGTGAGGAGTGGGGGGGGGGGGGTGGTGCACCAAGGAGGAGAGCAGGAATGGGGTCTCGGTAATAAATGTATGCACAACTTGGAGATTATTCATATATTGTACAGTAAATAAAAATACCACTTGTGGTGCATTTCCATGTCGCAGACTGGTCTGCAACCCTGTCTTTCCCCATTATCTCTTAGCAAACAGTGCTTCCACTGCAGCCAGGGATTCTGGGTAATGACATGCAAATGAGCACAGTGTGTCACTCCTTACCCAATTAAACATGGAACCCTAAAAACGTATGCCGGCCGCATTATTTTCAACGAACACCAAGTCAAACTACTCCATGTAAGATGACATCGCAATTGATTCGGATATTCTTTGTATAAAAATTCAACTTAATAATCTTTACAAAAGCCAGTAACAAAGCTGTTAAATACAGAGCATGGTGTAGACGTGTTCATCATTACATAATAAATACATACGCACAGCAATATATTAAATCCAAAGGACACATGGGGTTAGCCTTAAAAATCTAATGGCGTAATTGCTGCAGTGTAGCACAAAAACAGAAGACCTCCATGATTCAGAAGAAAATGGTATTGATTTAAACAGCTATCCCTGCTGCTTGTGGTCCTTTGCTGTGGTTTGTTTTAAACACACACCACCCTACCCCCCCACACCCTTTGGAACCTTATGTGCCTGGGTACTGTAGTGTACTCAGTACCCAGGCAACATACACAGCAGGAACCTCTCAGGGTGCTACAGTCCATGGTGCAGACATTTGGATTTTTATATTACTTATTTTTCTACATTGGGCTTTCAGAGCAGAGATTTGAATTATTCTTATCTATATTTTTTTCCCCCTTTACGTCGGCACACCAACCTAAGAGGACCCATCGGTCTCCAAAATATTTATTTTTGAAATTACTCTACAAGAATTTGTGTCCGGGGGAAACAAGAATGGCCACTGGGGTCCGCCAAGAGAAAGTGATGATATTGCACTTATCTTTGTTTTGTGCTGGCAAAAGTAAAGACAGTTACATATGTCGGCAATCGAGAGCTCCCAATGGTTCATATAAGATACATTGATTTTGAGAGGGGAGTTACGGGTTTAAATGATCAAAATCAGAACTAGTGAGCTTGGATGACTTTATTACACCCAATTATTTATGTAGCATGATTAGCAAAACATTAGTATCATAATGTGGCAAGACAAGCCTGTGGAGTGAAAGTCCTTCCACAGGTATTGTACCGGGCCAGGAAAACTGTTACTTGTGCACAGGCGCAATGAGAAATATTTTGTCATTGACCATTGTTTATTAGAAATTAACTGCATCATATGTTCTTTATTCATAACGGATAGTCATCGGTCTACAGTCAAAACAACTCTGTCAGTTAAGCCGCTGTTCTGCTATAGATTATAGTATGTGCTGCAGCAGAGGAGGGCAACTCCATTCCTCAAGGGCCACCTACGGGTCAGCTTTTCAGGATATCCCTGCTTCAGCCCAAGTGGCTCAATCAGTGGCTCAATCTGACTCAGCCACCTGTGCTGAAGCAGGGTTATCCAACCTGACCTGTAGGTGGCCCTTGAGGACTGCAGTTGCCCACCGCTGTGCGACAGTATAGGCTGTAAACTTATTAAAAGTCTTACTGTAAATCAACAAAGAACTGAACAGATGGTTGGTAATTCATGTCACTTTACTGCACTTTTAATAAAGCGAACATTGCAGCTTCAAAACTTTAGGAAAGTGCTATGGACGGGACCCTCACAGTGAGGATACTGGTCCAGTCTTTCACATACCTAACCCCTTTGCAGCCAGAGGGTTGGAGTTAGCAACATGCGTTGCTGGCCCCTGTGGCAGCAAAGGGATGCAGTGTCTATTAGGGAGAAGGAGTGGCTCAGTGAGTAAAGACACTCACTTGCACTGAGTTTGAAGCAGGGGGACCTGGTTCAATTCCTGGTGGCGGCTCCTTGTGACCTTGGGCAAGTCACTTTATCACCCTTTGCCTCAGGCACCAAAAAAACATAGATTGTAAGCCACACGGGGCAGGTACCTGTGCCTGCAAAATGTCTCTGTAAAGCGCTGCGTAAAACTAGCAGCGCTATACAAGAACATGCTATTATTATCCGTTATTGGTTTCATAACGGACGGATTCTTGTTCTGCTATGAAACATAAGTTGGTGAAGTATTGGTAGTGAGAGACCCTTAGGCTGCGGCCATAGTAAGAGCTGCGGCGCAAGCCATGTCGCTCGCGCCGAAAACAAAAAAAGGCAGGAAGGAAATGCTCGTGTCCATAGACAGCGCGTGCACGAGAGCGCCAAGGCGGCAGATGCGTGGCGAGACAAATTTGTTTGAATTTCCCGCGTTACGGCCGGGTCACGTGCGCGGTTCAGCCAATGAGGGTGAACCGCTCGTGTCGTCACTGGCACGCCCCCATCAGGCAACCCCGTAGGCCACAGATTACTTCAAGTACAGGGACGCGTGACGTCACGCGCCTACTATCGCCGTTTGTTACATTTTTTTTTTAATTTAACAAGAACAATGGCAGCAAATTGGCAAAAACAGGTAGATCTAATCCAAAAATCTGGCTCCAACAATGCTATTTGAAATGAAAATTCTTGCTTTGGCATTCAATGGCCAGAAAGACAAAAAAAAGTGTAAAAAGTCCCCGCAAAAAAGAAAAATTGTTAACCCATAAAATTATTATGTATAGGTGTTGAAATGCCGGGACAAAAATAGCGACAAGAATCACTTCTTCAGACAAGCATGTATCTCAAAGAATACAGAGTACATTTGAATAAGAGGATTATGAACCTTTACATTCCCTCCAAGGGCTGGCACACCGGTGCACTGTTGATGTTGCAGCAACATCATAGCAGGATTGCTCAATTTGTAGGAGAGATCAGATTCACCCCTCTCCAGGACTGGTGAGTGCAATGTCAACAGAAGAGAAGGACCTTTCATTTCCATCAAGTGACACAATGTGACCACGTGATTGCTAAGGCCGAGGCCCCGCTGCCTCAGTTAGCGCGTCCGCACTGCATGCAGGCGGCGCGTTGAGGCAATTGACCGCTACCTGCAGTCCGTAGGGAGCGGGAGCGTGGTTTGAGGAGGGAGGGCGTGGTTTGAGCGGAGGGCTGCAGCGGGGGTCTCCCGGACTGCAAGAGAGTGCAGCGAGTCCCCACACATGCCCTCTGCTGCTCGCTCTCCGTGCTGCTCCTCCCCCCCTCCGCCCCCCCCCATACGGTCCACACACACACACACACACACACCTCCTGTAGCTCCAAACAGCGCGGCAAACCACCAGGACCTTGCAGCACCGACGGGCTGACGCATCACAGCACATAGTCAGCCCTGTCGGAAGGCGGCAGCGGGGCCCAGCACACTTGGGGTAAGGGGATGCTGGCCCGCACGCACGCGGCGCCATCGATCGCAGCGGGAGCCTCAGCCTAAGTAATTGCAATCCTGGAACTGGCTTCCGGTACTAAAAAGATCCTACAAAAGTTTAGTACCCCATCATTTCATCTATGAAGTACTTTCTTGTTGGTCATTAAAAGGTAACAACTTACAGCAGAGCTGCTCAACCTTTGTCCGAGCCACTGATTGGGCCATCGGTCCTGAAGTGGGGATATCCTGAAAACATAAGGCTAAGGCCCCGCTCCCAGAGTCAGCGCACCCGCACTGCAGACAGGCGGTGCACTGACATACACAGACCACGATATGCGGTCTGTAGGGAGCGGGTGCCGGAGCGGGAGGTGGGCGGGAGTGGGAGGTTTGACAGGGAGGGGGGGCGTGGCTTGAGCGGAGGGACCCGCTACTCTCCCCCCCCCCCCCTCCCTCCCTCCACGGACTCGGGCTGGAGCTGCTGAGGGTAAGTATTAAACACACACACACACACAGGCAGGCACTCACGCACTCATACACACACACACACACACACACAGGCAGGCACTCACGCACTCAGGCACACATACACACACAGACAGGCACGCACGCTTTCACTCCACACTCCTCCCCGCTCCCCGAAGCCTCTCCTCCTTCCGAAGCCTCCCCTCCCCATTGGCTCACAGCCACACCACGTGACGCATCAACGCTAGACATCACCATTTTCTTGTGTCCCCTAGCGGCTGACGCGCCACAGCGTGTAGTGCTCTGTGCCGCCAGGGGGGGCCGGGACCGGCTCGCGAGGATTCCCCTGCTGGTGGGGAACTCGCGACATGGCCGCCCGCGCCAACGAGCGCAGCGGGACCGAGGCCTAACGCGGTGGGGGAGGCGGGGTCTTGAGAACAGAGGTTGAGCACCACAAACCAGCCCACCTCCACGTCCACTAATAAAACTGTAAACTAAACGCAATCCGGAGACAAGTTTGTCAAAACTTTAAATGCAGACTTGGAATCACTACAAAGGTGCTCTGTTTTATGAGACCTAAACAGGGAGGTTTAACATCAAAAGCTCTGGCAAACAACATGTCTGGTGCCACAGAGCTGGTCATGATGCCTTGTCAATTATAAAAGAAGCTTTAATCATTCAATTGCCTCTCTGTGTTATGGTGAAAACTAAAGCAAAGCACACAATAGGAATCAACCGTCAATGGTTGAGGATGAAAAACATTGGAAAACAGACAGGAAGCTCCACAGGAAAAGTTAGAAAGTACAATACAAAATCATACTAAAGATGGAGAGAAAGTGAAATGTAGAGTAAGGCCAAGCTCATGGTGGCAGCGTCGCTATGTGCGCGCACTGCAAGTACTCTTATCCGATTGCCTATGGTAGTTCCTCAAGTGCCCGCGGCACTGTGCGCGTCGACGCTGCTACATTTTACCGCCACATTTCGGGCTGCAGTCGCGTGACGTCGGCGTCACGTGAGCGGTTTCAGCCAATGAGGGCGAACCAGCTCAGTGACGTGTTCGCCACACCCGTGACACCCCGATTGCCGCGACCCATCCACTGTAGCTAGCGCACACATCGCTGGGGCTACAGGAGTGCACGCGGGGCACGCACGGAAGAGAGCACCCGCGCCATAACCATGAGCTTGGCCAAAGAGTAAGGCTGCGGCCCTGCTGTCTGCGAGGCAGGCAGCGCGTGCATTCGAGTCCCCCGGTCTGCAGAGAGCTGCATGGGGAAAGACGGGGGGAGGGACGGGGGCACGGCCGTGACGTCACCCGGCAGCGTCGCCCTCATTGGCTGAACTGCGGGGGCGTGGCCTTGCGCTCCGTCGCGACTCCTGCTCTCAATTTTCTTGAGAGCAGGAGTTTGTCAGCGCAGCGCGGCGGCCCCCCCTCGCAGCGGGCCCGGCCCCATTGTGGGGAGATCTTGTCCCTGCAGCGTCCGCCACAGCGGGCGCTGCAGTAGCCAGCGTGGACCTGGCCTAAGGCTAAGGCCCCGGTCACGGCGCTCTAATGCGCGGCCGCGCTTTTGGCTGCGCGTTCCGGCGATTCCCCGGTCTGCAGCTCACTGCAGGAGCAGAGACCGGGAGGGGCGTGGCGGAGGAGTGACGGGGGCGCGGCCATGGCGTCACCCAGCAGGTTCGCCCTCATTGGCTGAACCACCGGGGGGAGTGGATAGCCGCTCGACGCGAGTGCATGCTCTCAATACTATTGAGAGCAGGAGTAGCTCTCGCGCGAGCGCTGCGGCCCCCCTCGCAGCGGGCCCGGCGCCATTGCGGGGAGGGCTCTCGTGAGCGCAGCGTCCGCCACAGCGGACGCTGTAGCAGGCAGCGGGGGCAAGGCCTTAGAAGGAAACAGCTAACCAAAGTGACAGCTAGCCACAGACGACCTTACTGAATATGGGAAAAGGCAAGGCAACGCAGCGTTAATGTATTTTCATCAACTTAGATGAAAATTAATGCATTACTCCCTACTCTTTAATAAACAAAACCGCACTGCTCAAATAGGATATAAATAACCAGTCTACCAGGAACAAATATCCCTCACTGTTGAGATATCCCAGCTTTTGAGTCCATTGATCTGTGCAGCATTATGTAGATTGTAGTGGGTCGTCTACCTATAACCTGCAGGGGGCTGGTAGAGCTGCTTTGTTTTGAAGCATTTTTTAATAATGACATTGTTTGGATACGTGTGATTTTTAAGTATTTGTAATAAAAAAAAATTTTTTTGTACGATACAATAAAAACCTGATTATAGCATTCAATTGTAAGTTCAGGGGCCTTCCAGGTTCCCGAGATGCCTGCTGGTTTAGTTGCCATAGTTAGGGAAACCAAAAATCGCCACCATATCTTGAGGTTGCATGGTCCAATAGGAAGCTGCTATAGAGGACATCGGGGCTCCCAATTGGATGAATGTGGGCCATCTTTTAAAATCCAGGAAGCACAAAGGTAAGGAAAACAGTAAGCGGGTCAGGAATCAGGTCAAAGGAGCAGGATTGATGCTTTAGTTTACAGAGTAATGGCCCAGTAAAGAGAAGGAGAAAAAGCTAGGTCACCAAGACAAAGAGAACAGGAAAAAGCAATCCACAGAGGCAGAGTAAGCAAGAGGGAGAAAGCTATGTACAACCCTTAACCAATATGGCGAGAAGTCAATAATGCACAGTTAACATGCTGACTTTCATTCATGTGAATGGGCAATATAGCACGTTATCTTGAGCAGACCGCTTCACAGCATATCAACAGATACCAACTAGAGCAGGGGGTGGACAACTCGTCCTCAATAGCCACCGAAAGGTCAGGATATCCCAGCTTCAGCACAAGTGCTGAAAATCGGGATATCCTTAAAACCTGACCTTTTGGTGGCCCTTGAGGACTGGAGTTAGTCAGTCCTCAAGTAGAGCGAGAGAGATCCAGCCACAGAAAGAGCAGAAGTGAGCGTTACAAACAGACATTCACCAGGATTCATTATACTCCAGCATAAGTTGTTACACCCCGATCCCACATTAACTGGTATTGACTTGTATGCCATTAACGTGGGATCACTGCACAACAACCTGTTGCAGATATTAGCAAATCACCACCATAGAGCAGCTAGTCACACAGAGTAGAAGGAGAGACCGCTACCCAGAGAAGGAGAGAGCGTGAGCACAGGGAGAGGCAGCACATCATAGCAAGGGCCAACGGGGAGAGAAGAGGGAGCATCGCAGCGAGGGCCAACGGGTAGAGAAGAGGTAGCATGACAGCGAGGGGGAAAGGGGGAGCATGACAGCGAGGGCCAAAGGGGGGAGAAGGGGGAGCATGACAGCGAGGGCCAAAGGGGGGAGAAGGGGGAGCATGACAGCGAGGGCCAAAGGGGGGAGAAGGGGGAGCATGACAGCGAGGGCCAAAGGGGGAGCATGACAGCGAGGGCCAAAGGAGGAGCATGACAGCGAGGGACAAAGGGGGGGAGACCTTTACAGAGTGAGCAAAAGGGGGCAGTGATGGAGGGGGAGACCGCCAGTCAATGAGAGGAGGAAACAGCTAGTCCCATATATAAGAGGAGAAAAGCTACTCTGTAACAAGAGGGCAATAAAGACGAGACAACTGGTAACAGGAAGAAACAAGGGGGAGGGACACCGAGCGCGCACAATAGAGGGCCAGAGCCCGTCAGAGAGCGCACAATAGAGGGTCAGAGCGCGCACAATAGAGGGCCAGAGCGCGTCACAGCCCGCACAAAAAGAAAGCCAGAGCGTCACAGCACGCACAAAAAGAGAGCCAGAGGGCGTCACAGCGCGCAATAAAAGAGAGCCAGAGGGCGTCACTGCGCGCAATAAAAGAGAGCCAGAGGGCGTCACAGCGCACACAAAAAGAGAGCCAGAGAGCGTCACAGCGCGCACAAAAAGAGAGCCAGAGAGCGTCACAGCGTGCACAAAAAGAGAGCCAGAGCGTCACAGCGCGCACAAAAAGAGCCAGAGAGCGTCACAGCGCGCACAAAAAGAGAGCCAGAGAGCGTCACAGCGCGCACAAAAAGAGAGCCAGAGAGCGTCACAGCGCACACAAGAGGGCCAGAGAGCATCACAGCGCGCACAAAAGAGGGGAGAGAGACAGACAGTCACAGTGAGGAGGAGAAAGATAAGAGGACAGAAGCTACCCTGTAATCAGAGAGATAAATACGAGTGAACTAGTAACAGGCAGAGGACCGCAGATAATCACTGAGGGATGACAGTCACAGAAAGGGAGTCAGGACTCGCTTAGTTTGCAGCACAGAGAGACATTGCAGGTACGAGCTGCGGCAGAGAGACAGACAGAGGACACAGACAGCTGGGATGGGAGGGCAAACAGAGGATGTGAGAGGAGAGTGCGAGAGGCTCCAGTGACTATCTCCCAGGCCAGAGATCAGCCTCTCCTCCTCCACTCCCCGCAGGCCTCACACATCTCCCCCGCACCCTGCGCCACGTCCCCGCAACCCGCCGCAGCACGGTACTTACCGGGGGCGGGTATCCCGTCCACAGGCTCCCCTCCCCGGGCCGCCCCTTGCTCCTCCTGTGCTGCTGTCCGCCTCACACTCTCACTGCACCCGATACCGCCGCGGCCATCACAGAGCGCCGGCACTGCCAGCTCCGCCCCCCGCACGTCATTCTCCCCGCCCCCGGCACGGCATTCTCAACGCCCCGCCCCCGGCACGGCATTCTCAACGCCCCGCCCCCGGCACGGCATTCTCACCGCCCACGTGACGTCACGCACCGGCCAAACTACCAACACCTTACCACTAGCAGAAGTGTTACGACAGCTAGAGGGCCGGGTGACAGGTGACGTCACGTTAATCCTACGTACATTTGGGCATCTTGTTACCTATAGATCATATATGGTTTATACCAGCGGTGCGCAAACTGGGGGGCGTAAGGTTTTATTTTGGTGGGAGCGCGGGCGGTTGCAGACGTCCTGCGCTCATCCCCGAACCATTTAAATTTAATGCCGGGGCACCGTGGGAGGCCTCTGCAACCTCTACTTACCGAGATTCAGCCGGCTTCAGGACGCGTGACCATGGCAATGCGGCGTCATTCATGCGACGTCGGTTGCCATGGTAACGTGATGTCAAATGACGCCACAGGTCACGTGACGTCACACAGCCCCGTAGCGGCAGCGGGGAGGAGAGCGGCTGGCTCAGGAGGTTGCAGCAGAGTGCGTGCGCTTCCGGCGAGTGCCGGGAGAGTACAGGTGTATTGTGGGCAGTTGGAGGGGCGACTGGGTCGCCGGCGCTCCTTGGCGGGACGCCGGGAAGGGCGCCACCATGTTGGAAATGTTGCGCATGCGCAGGAGACTCGCCCATGCGCAGTAATAGCGCAAGAGCGGCGGCCAGTGCAACACAGGGTTCTGAGGAGAACCACAGCCCCCAGGATGCCAATAGGTCACTGAGATTCCCTGCAGCCGAGATTGTTACATTTGGCGCGCCAGGGACCACGCCAGTCGGACCTGGGACGCATATAGGGTAGGGTGTATGTGTGCAGGTGTCTGTGGCATCTGCACTAGGCTAGAGGCCCCAGCTAGGCCCAGACTCCTTGTGTAGCTTGTGGTTGCTGCAGAGACAGGCCCATAGATAGGGACACTGCCCCTGTAGTACCTAAGCATAGGGACAAAGCCAGGACGCGGCTGCATCCTGGCCTCAGGTGCTCTGGGACCAGACACCTGCTTCTACAAAGAGACATTGCATATGATGGTACCAACCACGCGGGACCCACCCAACGCGGAGGCGAACTCATCGCTTACATCGCTGGATCAGTGGATCCTATCTTCCACAGCGCGCCCGGGTGTGGGATCACACTTTAGTGGGGCAGTGCTGTCTGACACTTTGGGGTGGGCTGACATTGTGGACATGGTGTTGGGAAAGCACGGTGAAGGGGCACGGCCCTGCAAGGCTTGTACGTTTTGTATTCTTCTGTGTAGTAAAACGGTTATACTTGTACAAGTGTGTTTTATTGCATGGGGTCCCTGTAACAGGTTAAACCCACACAGCGGAATCCCGTACAGGTGGAGGCGCCACCAATTACCAACTCAGGAACACCCCAGGTTCCCAGCAGCGGAGGCTCAGATTTCCTGTGAGCCACAGGGATCACACTGCACCACACACACAGTAGCCGCACATCTCCCAGGGGGTGGGGGAAAGTGTGCTACATATATTTAAAATATATATTGTATATATAATTATCAATATTGTTATTAATAATAGTAATAATGTTGACATTTACTTTGATGTATGGTATTATTATTTTATTTTTACCACTAAACATGTCTGTATCACTATAAAGAACTTTCCATACTGGCTAACATCTGACAATTTTGTAGGTTTTATGAATACAACAAGGAGTAAACAGGCAAAAATATTTTGACAGTAAAATATAACCGTAAAATCTGATAAATCAAAAACAGATCAGAAATTAAGGCCTGATGAGATTTGCAGAACATCTGAAATGATATTGTTATGGAGATTTGAGAGGGAGGTTTCTTGTTCGATGCCTTGCAAGAGAAGGAAGAATGTAGGAAAATCTGTTCTTTAGCTCATAATAATAATTGTTTTTTGCTTGTATAGCGCTGATGTACATAGAATTTGTGCAGGCATGAGTCCCTGCCCCATGGAGCTTACAATCCTATTTTTTTGGTGCCTGAGGCATAGGGAGATAAAGTGACTTATCTAAGGTCACAAGGAGCTGATACCATGATCTAGGGTCAATGTTGTCAGTCAGTGTCTCTACTCACTAAGCCACTCCTTTAGCCCCAAATGGGGAGGGTGGTCAGTATGGACCTGTCAAATGGGTGTACATCAGTTGTACCGTTAGTTATCTCATACTTTTACAATAGAAAATAGGTACTTTTCGCATATAACAGGAAAGTGTCATTATTTGGCTGACTTCCCCATGCAGAGAAGAGATGTCATTGCTCGTGTATAGGTAAACATAATGGAATGGTGTGAAAGGACATGAGATAAGAGACTAATCTACCATCAAACATCTATGACAAAAAAATTGTTGGAGTTGTAGTAGGCGAATCATGGAAGGAGCGAGTTAGCAGGGTCAATTAGGTCAACAATCTCCTGGTCACAGTAACATGCTCAGTTGACAATGTATTGGTTCACATCTTTAGCGCATACGCCCCAAAAGCTGGTTGCAACAAAATAGAGAAGACATATAGCAGCAAAGACATTCAACAACACTAGAAGACTTCCAACAACTGCTGAACAGGAAGTTCCAGCCAGTGGAGAAGAGGAGGTACGATGAATACTGACAGGCAACTGGTCCAGATGGAATACCAGTCAAAGTATGAAAGGTGCTAGAGTTTGGAGTAACCGTGCTGGCGCAGTTTTTCAACATGATGATTGAGGTAGAACAGATACTGATGGCCTGCCGAGTCAACATAGTTGTTCCCATCTTCAAGCAGAAGGGTGACATGCATCAATGCTCAAATTATCGAGGGATCAAGGTAATGAGTCACACAATGAAGATCCTTAGATCTAGCAGCAATAACAGGAGGACACAGGAAAAGAGCACATTTTCTACCTATCAGTACGGCTTTATTTTAGGAGCATTGACGATTGATGCCATACTTCACTTACAGACGGTTTTAACAGAGTTGATCCCAGAAGAATCAAAAAAGGTTCCCTCTAATATTAGCACTCTATGTTGGAGTTCAATAGGCGGACTACAGTGGTCCAATAGATAATTACTGTGATTAGGTCTATTGACCTATAAGAACCGGGAAGATCAGGAAAAAATAATAAAGTTTTATTCAAATATTGGTTAAAAAAACACATATATCACATTCACACATTAAAATAACCCCATAATGAAGTGGCTAAACATGCAATCTATAAAGGTAAGTATCCTTTTCCATTCATAGGTTCAGATTGCTGTCTAAGCGTCTATTTTAAATTGATCCGACTGACCTATTTTTACAGCGGCATCACGACAGAACCAAGGGCCGAGGATGTAAGGCCCCACAGACCCTGAAAAGTATAAAGTGCTGGCAGTAACAGACTGCTGTTGGCCTAAAAGGACTGGTTCACCCAGAGACCTTACGGAGCCTAAGGCCTCCATAGACAATGCATCAGACGCAACAGGTGTAACCAAGTCTTCCCATTTCTGGAGATGCTGGGATGGGTTTGATGATGATCTTTCAGGGGAGGGATGGCCGAGTATATGGCTTTTTACAGAGAGCGTTCATCTTGGTCAGAAAGATAAGGAACACCCTTTAGGGCAGTTTCCATGTCAGATATGCCTGCATCAATTGTGGGGCAAGTATTGTTGTGGTGGGACCTCATGTTTCAAGGGTATGTTCCCCGTATGCACTGGACCCGGTTCCTACTATTCAGCTGGGATATTGTGGATCATTGGTGGGAGGAAGGAGAGTTCTCTGCGGAAGAGGCGGCAGAAGCTCTTAGAGAGAAGGATAGGGACATTAACGAGGGCTAATATCCGCAGGTCTAAAAATAATATACCAGGACAAGATCCCTCAGGAGCTATTATTTTGGGTACTACCTGGCCAGGCCAGTGGCCATAAATTAACTAAGATCAGCCGGACTGAAAGAATAATAGTCAAAAGGTACCACCAGTCCCATGGGTTTGATTACCCTTATGTCCCTGAACCGATAATGAGGGAGGAAGAGGCCCACAGAGAGGAGTGGTTGAGGAATGCTGTCCTTGAGTATCTGGCATCCAGGTGTAGTATATCCAGGTAGTATAATGAAGAAAAAGTATGTTACCTCATCTGAGTATGGAAGGTGGGGAGGAACATATATATGGACCGGGTAGAATATATCTCTGAGCAGGGGCCAAAGAGGGTCTATTCCGTTACACATCCTGACCAAGAGGGTAGGTTGGTTAAGAAACCTGACCCAAAACATTACTACTAAAGTGGGTACGGATTCTCCATGTTAGGGAGGGATCCGGGTGTATCTATTATTGTTCTATGTTATGCACTGTCCAAGTTAATTATTCTGTTATACAATGTTATAAGATGGTCTACAGATTGGAAGTCTCAGCATGGCTGTGAGAGTTCCACCAGGGGGAGGGTGTGGCCAGGTATCCACTGGCCTACTAAACCTCTGCCTAACACGTAAGTCCTGATACCAGCACAGGCAGTGTTAGGGTTAAATCTGCCCATGCTCCTGCAGTAAACAACTCTCTTGAATGACAGGTGGGGTGGGCCTAAGGCCTGGGTACTGCACTATCAGGGGCTCAGACCTAGGACCCTCTCCAGGATACAAAAGGGGATGCAGCCTAAATTCTAGTCTATTCTGTGCAGAGTTGGAAGTGTGGAGCCAGGGCTCTGGTTCACCTTCCTTCCCCTCCCTCAGTGGAGTGGTATCAGCTACCGCATACTCCATCAGGGGGTAGGGGAGTCAGTGATAGACGTTTGGGGCCTCAAGCCCTGGGAGTTGAGTCCAGGGACAAAGAGCAGCAACCTGCGAGGTAATCTTCTGCTGGGTTATGTAGGGTCCAGTGGGAGTAAGTCTCTTGCTAAGAAATGTCACTATACTGTTGCTGTACTATATCTTGCCAAAATAAAGAACCACGTTTCTGTTATATGCTCCTGCCTGAGGCTGCAGTTCTTCAGGGAGGGAGTATCAGTGTTTTCCACAGAGGACTGCAACTATCTATGATAGGCCCTGTGGGAATCGAGGCACTGTACCAGGGATAAAGAACCACCCATCACTGAAAGTCTGTCCTGTCTATCCCTAAGCAACACCGACGGATGCTCAGGACCTTCCTGTGAACCAAACAGGTCACACCATCACCATGTAATCGCAGTGATTCTCCCATAGGGTGGAGGAACATGGGTTACACTGGGAAACCAGGTGTCCCCATAGGTCTGGGCACCACAGATAAAATCCAATAGACTCAGTGGACCAGGTAATATAAAAAAAATGGTAATAAAAAAACATAACCCCTCTCAGACCGCACATATCTTGGGAAGCGGGGCGATCCCCGAAGGTCGAGCTTCACAGGGACCCCCTGGTTCACAGGGACCCCCTGATTCAGACAAATTAATTTACAAAATAGAAAACAAGGAGCATGGATTACTGCATTTAACAATAATTCTTTTGTGTCTGTGTTCTGATGCATCCTGGAAAAACCATACATGATTAATTCAGATCAACATGAGTCTTTTTTTGTTGGTCCCATGCAGATTTTATCATGCCACTTCACCAAAAAACATATGGAATTTGCTTTCAAGCTTTGCAACATAGTATGTGATACAATTATTCACAGACCCGTATTGCCTGGATCAGCCATGTTATTGGTACAGTACAAGCGTCTCTGAAAATGAGAGAGGTCAGTGTACCTTTGCAGTCTTGTGGAATGGAAGTGCTCGCACAAAAGGTACAATTAATTGATAATGCAACCTCTCTATAGAACCAGCTTTCAAAAGACTCCACTGTTCGGTTTTAATCATAAACAAATATATGAAAATATCTGCGGCTGACTGTAAAAGGGATAAGGCATCTATTCAACAAACTAACACAACCACATACAGTATTTGTAGGAATACAATGCTACCAAAGGGTCCTCCCGCACACTACTTCCCGATATTAAGAAAGGGATTCATGCCTTTTAAAGGGGCAATCACAAATTGATGTTAAAAAAACAACATTTTCTCCAACATTTATTTAACGATGGAAACAGTTATGTTGTTCTAGACCAGGGGTGCTGAACTCTAGTCCTCAAGCTAGGATATCCCTGCTTCAGCACAAGTGGCTCAATCAGTCCCTGCTTCAGCACAGTTGGCTGAAGGTGGAAGACTGAGCCTCTGATTGAGCCACCTGTGCTGAAGTTGGGATATCCTTAAAACCTGACTGGTTGGGGGATCTTGAGGACTCGAGTTGGGCACCCCGGTTGTAGACAGAATCGGACATTAGGTTGCAGCTATTTTGCCATGTTAGGCCACCGAGGGAGCCTTTGCCGCTCCGCCGCTGGCCACTCAGCCACCGGCTGTTACGCCAATAAGGTAAGTTAATTTAAGGGGGTTTAGCAGTTACGGTAGGGAGTTAAGGATAGGGGTTAGGTTTTTAGGGTAGGGAATTAGAGAAAATGGTTCTAGGGCAGGGGCTTAAGGTTTTTAGGGTAGGGGTTAATGTTTTTAGGGTAGGAGGTGGCGTTAGTATTAGGGGTTAAGATTAAGGGTTTTCTAGCGTAAGGGGTAAGGTTAGGGGGGCTTACCTTGGCAGCGATACTGCTGGCTGAGAGATGTCTCTGCGGCGAGGTGAGTGGCTGTTAAACGCTGGCAGCGACTTGGTCACGGAAAAACGGCCGCGACCAAATGTCTTAGACCAAGAGATTATTGGTCTCACATTTATATCCAAGAATGTGCATAAATTTGTATCCCTACATGTATCTTACGTTTAGCACCTCCACAAATGCAATCAGGTGAAGAACAAATTAATGTCCATGTGTACCTCTGTAAGCGAGTCAAGGGCTTAAACTCCCTTTACAGGGCAGGAGACTGAACTAGGTGTCAGGTTTCCTTCAGGTGATGAGTAAAACTGATTGAACAGGGGATCAAAAGCAGGAAATGAAAACCTGTCACTATCCTTATAAAATATATATATATATTCATTATCTATTGGATTGCATTATTATATATGTATATATATATATATATATATA